>NC_056748.1:80731319-81031319 GCF_019279795.1 Protopterus annectens | reverse complement strand
AAAGGCAGGCGATGTGGAAATCAGCCTCCAGGACCTGAAGCCCTTAGATCAGCTAACTCTCCACTCCCTCTGGGTTCCGCCCCAAGGAGGGAATCAGGGTCTATATTAAATGCTCAAAGAGGCGTTCCATTGAACAACTCTTCATTGACATATAATCAGCAACCTCACTAAACCACAAATGTTCAAAACAGTGATTTCTTTCCCTGGGAAAGAAATCACTTGCACTAAAAACACATACACACAATTTAAAATATAAAGTGGGGGGCTTCACCCCCACACACCCCAATCCCCTAACTAAATATACCAACTCCAAGATCGCACTACAGTGGGGTAAAGGGCAATGTCACAGCTCAAGCCGAGCACTTTTTTTCCCTGGGAAAAAAATTGCTGACCTGAGCCTTCGCTATTCTGGGATTTCTGTCTACTTGTGTCTGCAAAATGGCATTCGCTATAATGCAGTTTTGCTGACCTAATACAGACCTGGGAATCGGACCCGAGCTGTCCAACACTGAGGCACTAAGGGGAAATCAACAGCTCTGAAACCCTCAGAATCAAAGTCATCTCCCCAGACCCAATGCCAGCACTTTGGCTCTGAGACTCAATCTGCTCCAAAACACTTGGAGCTGAACAGATTAGGGAAAAAGTCAGAGCTGATGAAGGTATTATTCATGGATCCAACACCTTGACTCTCCAGATCTTCATATCTGACAGATCTGAAACAACAGACTGGAGCAGAGAAGGAGTCCCTAAAGAGTATTAAGATTGCAGACTCACGGATCTGATGGGGGACGCAGCCTGGAGGACCCCCATCTGGATCTGAGCTTTAAGAAACTTTCCCATTATCCTATCCACATCAAACTCCAAAAGACTATGGAAAGATCTGATAGAAGAGGATGTTGAGGGAGGACAAGAAGTCTTGTTAGGACACTGCTGCATGAACAGGGACCCCAATCTTGTTGAAACTGGCTCTGGAAAGAAGCATGGAGACTGGATCCGAGGAGACCTGCTCTAGCATGCAACCAGATCCAACAAAGCCAAATTCAAAGCCTTTTTGGCTAAAGTGGTAGTAGGATCCAATAAGCTCTGATCCGAGACCTTTTTCATTTTAGATGGCAGCTCCAAACTCAAGAGTGGAAGAAGGGGAGTGTTTCTTAGATTCCATGGTCTCCAAGCTCTTCTGACTTCTCAAGGGGATTTGAGCTCATGAAGTAGAAGGAACTGCAGATGAAGAAGCAGGCAACATACCTTTGAAAATAAACTAATTACACCTGTCACTTATTGCCCTGTTGTTAAAACCCACACAGATTTCATAAGAATTCTAAAGGTGAGCATGGTCTAAACAATACTCACCCACCCTGTGGGCATCAGAATTGGGTATTTTATGCCCACAGGAAGTGCATTTCTTGAAACCAGTAGGTTTGTCCACCATACCGATAACAATACACTATAGACAAAGAAGACAATTTAGAGAAAAAAATAGAAAGTTATTACACACACACACACACATATATATATATATATATATATATATATATATATATAGATATAGGAACATGTTATAATCTTGAAATTCTGAAATATCGAATTTCAGAATCCCGAGATCATAAAGCCGAAAGTTCTAAATACTGAAACCCCAAAAGTGCGAATTTCAAAATCCCGACGTTCGGAGATGTTGAAGTAGCGCTTCTGGTGTTGCGGTTTTTTAATGGAAGTTCAGGTAAGTTTGTATGTTTAAGGGTGTTGATTAAGGGCTTTAGTGTGTGTCAGTGTGTGTTGTGACTGTGATGTGTGTGTGCAAGGGGAATGTAGGTGTGTGGTGGTGTTTTCGTGTGTTTGTCCGTGTAGTGCAACCCTGGAGTTAGTATATTTAAGTAGGGGGGGGGGTGTGGGGTGTATGTAGTGTAGGTTTGTGTGTTTGTGTGTGGGGGGGGGAAGGTGTTTGCTTGTGTATGTGTGTTGTGTCTGGTTAGTGTAGGATTCGTGATTTCAAAATTTGCACTTTTTGGATTTCGGTATTTAGAGCTTTCGGCTTTATGGTCTCGAAATTCTGAGATTCGGTATTTTAGGATTTCGATTATAAAGTGAATCCATATATATTATATACATATATATATATATATATATATATATATATATATATATATAGATA
This sequence comes from Protopterus annectens, assembly GCF_019279795.1. NCBI lineage: Eukaryota > Metazoa > Chordata > Ceratodontiformes > Protopteridae > Protopterus > Protopterus annectens. The sequence continues at coordinate 81,029,170 of NC_056748.1, read as the reverse complement.
TAGATAGATATAGATATATATAGTATGCATGTAGATATATATATATATATATATATATATATATATATATATATATATATATATATCTGTGTGTGTGTGTGTGTGTGTATGTATATATATATATATATATATATATATATATATATATATATATATATATGGATCTATTTTAAATAATCGAATTACCACTTCATTGAATTGCAGAAAATCGAGACCACCTTGTCGAAAACTTAATTCAACGAACTGCCGGAACATCATATTTTGCTGGATGGAAACTAACCACTTTTCCCCCAATAATCAAAATACAAGCCAAAGCTAATTAAACCCACGAAAGTGGGTGGATTTTGCCACCACCCCCCCCCCATGTGGGGTGCTGCACCCTCTCCACTCCCACTAACTAAATAGACCAACTCTAAGATCACACTACAGCTGAGAAAAGGGCAAAGTTTGTCATGGTGGCCAAGTGGTTAGTTTCCTGGCAGTAAAATACAATGTCCAATGTCCTGGGAGTTCACTAAATTAAGTTTTCTGCAACATGGTCTCAATCATCTGTGATTTGACGAAGTGGTAATTCGATTATTTAAACTAGATATATATATATATATATATATATATATATATATATATATATATTGGTATCCGGAAACGTTTTTTTATGACCTGCTTGCTATTTTTATAGTTGAACAATAAGGCAGCTGGATACTGTATTTGGAAATGAATATTTCTTTGTAGTAAGTAAGAGAAGAATGGTGCTAATCTTTGTGTTTCGGGTTTAATTTGTAGCAGCAAATCTTGTGCAAAAGATAGTGCCTAGTCCTTCCATGAGAAATGCGTTTTAGCTTAGACAATAGGATTTGTTGTTGTGCATCTCTGTGATTTAAAAGTTTTAAATATATCTGTTTTGGTTTGTTTTCTTCCTGTTATTTATGCAGTGCTCTGTGCTCTTTCAATCGTAATTTATTTGACTTGTTCCAGTAGCTGAGCAAATACATGGTATTCTATTTTTTAACATAGTCTCTAATAAGGATGTTGTTTCTCCTGCTATGAGATTCCAAGTCAATTATCTTGTCCTCAATATTTTTCAGTTTTGTAGAGTGCCCTTTATTAGCTTTTTCTATAGTAGCAATGTGGTCTTTGCATGAAGCAATGTGGTTTTTGTACATGTCCATTTTTTTGTAAAAGTCTTACAGGGTATAGTTCATTGAAGTATATGTTTGAAAATTTTATCCACTACATACTGAAGGATCATCTAACAGAAAATTTTATTCCAGCTTAGATTTCATAGAAATATTTTCCTTTTAATCCTTGTTTGCCTGTTTATGTCTCTTACTTGTTACTTCTTTGGAGAAAGCAGCTTTGACCTTGAGAGTTGAGTCCCCATTTCCTCTAGCGATTGAGACATTCTTGCATAAAAGTATTGCAATGAATAAAAGAGAGGCATGAGCTGGTACTTTCATGAATTTCTTTGTTTTATTTTTTTTTTATTTTTTTTTTTTTTTTTGTTCAGAACATCTGGAAGCCAAGCTGGCCAAACAGACCCATGCCGCAGAGAGAGAGAGATGGCACCAAATTTCATCATAGAAGAAAGATACTCCTAAGCTCACAGAATCAGGTAATATTACTGATAGACTGTTGCAGTAGTTTAGTTTTTTTTCCCCCCTGATGGCATACTCTGGTAGACCGTTTTATTTAAATTCCAGATGCATATGGCGTGTGAGGAGCTGTAATCTGCTAGCTGTCTACTCCTTGGCAACCATCTTGCCCCCACCCCTAAAAAAATAAGGAAACTATATGCTGGATGCCACAATCTGCTAATAAGTCACAGTGCTTTAGAAATTTTGAATACAATTGTCTTATTCTTTTAGACAGGTCTATATCATAACATCGAAGTTGCAAAACCTCAAATGTTATAATAGTGAACCCAAAACCTCGAAGACTGAGTACAGTGAAGCCGCGGAACATCGAATTCTTTCCCAGGGAAAGAATTTGGTGGGCCGTTTCAGCGGCTTCTCTATCTCCTCCACTGTTGTGCAATCTCGGAGTTGGTATATTTAAGTAGGGGTGTGTGGGGGGCACAGCCCCCCATGTTGTGGGGGGGTGAAGCCCTCCACATTAGACATAGTTAGTAGTGTTTGTGTGTTTTGTGTTTTGTGCTGGGGAAAAAAAATTGCTGTTTTCAGCTTTTGGATTTTTCAGTTTTCGCAGTTTTAAGTTCGATGTTATAGTGTTCGATGTTATTTCGTTTTGATCATGTGATGTAAACCCTTTTAGGCACCTCAATGGTCAAGAAAGATGTTTCCAAATATTGATGTAACGTTACAGGTATGAAGAGAAGGTGGTGGGCGTATGGAAATACATATGTTGGTTTTGTCATATACTGAATATTTTAAAAAAGGGTTGCAGTCAATACCAGAAAGAGACTTCAAAAGTGATATACAGATCAAGAAGCAGTTAATGCTGTTGAGATTTGATAAAGTGTTGCAGTGTAACAAGATGGAGTTGGTATTTTGTTGTTGATGTTAGTAACTTAAAAAGCAGTAACAGCAGAGTAGAAAGTAAAAGAAAAAATACAGTGTGGTGTTATTTTACAAACAGATGAAATAGAGAGGATTAAGAATACAATAGCATGAAAGACATCTTGTAAAGTATATATTGCAAGATGATTGCCATGGACAATGTCCAGGCAGCAAAGAAGTAGTAGTGAGGGGGATTACCAGCATCACAGTAAATGGTGATACTCGGTAACAAATGTTTTATATTTAAATAATAAAAATAGCATCTCATATGAAATAAATTGAAAAGTGATTGATAAAATGAAATCATCAGTAATTAATACCTCAATACGTTATTACTTTTATTATTACTATTACTATTATTATTGCTGTCTGAGAGTTTTAGTGTTTGTATTTTTTATGTTATTAATTTAAACAGTGTAAATAATAAACTTGCAGTCTAAATGACAAATGCATAGAACTGATGAAGTGGATTTTGCAAGGAAGCAATCTGAAGAGGAAGAATTTAGGTGTCAAATATTGAGACAAAGAGAAGGTCTACAGACTAAAAACATGATGGGTGTGAGGATAATAGTTTACATTGTAAATAGTCAATTTCTTCTGTGAAATGGTGTGTTATTGTACATTTGTATTTGTTGTTGGATGCAACAAACTTTGCATTTAAAAAAAAATTAAAATATCACCCATCAACATTGTTTTTATGCAGGAATTGTGTTACCTGATGCGTTTAATGTAATTAACTGAGACACCCATTTACCTCATGCAGAGGATATCTAACTGCAGAAAGTTCTGGCTGGTTGTAATAGAAGCCCAAAGATTATTATTACAGCTATAAATATTTTACTGAAGAAATATCAGTAGTAACTGTTAAATTTTTAGCTAACAGGCGCACATAAAATTTAGTTTTTGTTTTTTACTATTCATGTTAAACTTAAATAAAAATGGAAATGTGTAGTCAAACAGAAAAAATATTCAAAGGCATAGCTCTTAAAGGAAAACATAAGTAAGTAGTGCAGAGAACACTCTGGAACAAAATGATGCTGTTTCTGTTGCATCTGCCAAATCTTTTTATTAGAAAAAGAACCTATGAAGAAGTGATATTTTTTTGCTGCAGTCATTTGTGGGTTCATAATAAAATAGGGAGTCCTTTTAAACTGGAACTCAAACAATTCAAAGCATATAATAATGATGGGATACAGTGTTGCCCAAAGCATGCAAATAACACAGCACTCTTGTTGGGAAGATGAACCTCTGCCCCTGCAATATGCCAGATTCATCTCCAAACCCTGCTCTGTGACTATAACTCTAAATATGCATAAACTCAGAGTAAAAAGAAGAGTAAATAAAAAAAAAACAGAAACTCAACTTTTCTCTGAGGTATCCTACCTTAGAGTCAGCACAGCACCCAAAACATAGCATTTGTGACAAATGGGATTTTTTGAATTTCTCTGCCTCTATACTTTACTCACTTTTGCACGATGCTTGGCTCATTTACTCAGAGCTACTCAATATACATTCGATTGGTGAAGCTACCAGCCTGAAAATATCTCTAGTAAGTACTTATTGCATTTATTTTGCATTTACTCTACATTGTTACAGTCCAAAATTCTAAGCTCTACACTTATTGTTGGCTATGTTTATGATCTATAGTTAAGGCTTTGGTTTTATATTCAAGTGGGAGTAAAGAGGAACCAAGTCATTTCTGAGCTTGTGGTTGCTAAAAGAACCTGATAGTGTGCCATTTTACTATTGGGCATGGGACTGTTTGAATTCTTTTGAAATTTTCTTCCTCAATAAGTTACTCATGTCTGAGTGATACTGCACATTGCACAGTGGTATTTAACCTTGTTCTGTATAGATTCAGGCACATAGAACCATGACTTTCTGTATAAAGCCTTCTTTATAAATTCTTAGTATTCAAAAAAATAGTAATTGCATGAAAAGCCACAGGTCTGAGCTAAGAGGCCTACTGGTCTACATGTGTTGACTTATACTGTTTGTTTTAGACAGCAGCACTCCAATAATCAGCTCCAACCCCACTGGTCCTCCAGCAATACACATTAGTAAACTTCTGAAACCATGCATTTTTACTTCTCAACTGTCTCTGAGGCCAGCTGAAATGGGCACCCTGAAACAATGCAGCAATTGTCTCGTTTATTGACAACAACCTAATACTGACAGAGTTTGTGAGAGATGTAGTTAGATAATGTTATTGGAGGCTAAGCTCTCTCATACAGCCACTACAAATAGCAAACAGTTTGGCAGTAACAGACAACATCATGCTATAACTGTCACACACACTTCAGACAAAACACACAGACCTACATATGCTGAGACTTTTAAAAATTACCTATCTAAAACTATAACAGCCTCCTAAATGTAACCTAAAAATAAGTACACTCAGAAACCTCACAAAATTGCACAACAGAAGGAGGAAGCTACTACATGATAGAGCAAAATCTCTAATAGGGAAGGCATCTCTGATCAGTACTAGCAAAAAATTACGATCCCTCATAAAATCCTCCAAGGCCAGCTTCGAGAGAAAAATTGCACAGGACACCAAAGACAATCATAAGGCTTTTTTCAGTTATGTTAGAAACCTGGGATGCAACTCCCAGACTTGTTCTGAGTTGATTCTAAACAACAAAAAATACACTGAACCCACAGACATCGCCAATATCCTGGCAGACAGGTTCAGTGCAAACCCCCCCCCCCCAAAAGAGCAAGTATCTATCCCGGCAGAGGGCTTCCTCCCAAACATCTCAGATGCTCAGGTGAAGGCTGCCCTCTCCAAAGCAAAAAACACTGCTTCCATGGGACCAGATGGCATCCCAGGTTGCATCCTACATGAACTACAAGAGGAACTAATCCCTCAAATAAAACAGCTATACAATCTCAGCCTCACTACAGGATATGTGCCCACAGAATGGCGTACAGCAACAGTGGTCCCACTCCACAAAGGTGGAGCCTCTACGGACCCTGGAAACTATCGCCCCATAAGCCTGACTAGTTTAGTCTGCAAGGCTATGGAGAGGATCATCATGGAGCTCATAAACAAAGACATTGGGGACCTACAAACACTAGATCCTACCCAGTTCGGCTTTGTTAAGGGCAGATCCTGCCTTTTGAACCTGGTTGACCTCTTTGAAACAGTCACCAAAGCCATAGATGAAGGGAAGGTAGTCCACGCAGCCTATCTGGACCTTGCAAAGGCATTTGACACAATACCCCACTCGGGCATCATAGATAAGCTATCCAGCTTAAATATAACCCCCTATGTCACAAGATGGGTCGCAAACTGGCTCAAAGACAGAACCCACAGAGTGAGAGTTGCTGGAGCCATGTCAGACTCGAAACCGGTCACAAGTGACGTCCCACGGGGTTCTGTCCTGGGACCACTCTTGTTCGGTATATACTTTTCCGAGGTACAGGCAAACGTGGGAGGACTATAGCTCACCAAGTTCGCAGACGACTGCAAACTGGGCGCCATAATCAACTCTCCAGCTGACACAAACATCCTTCAAAAAGGTCTCACAGAGACAGATAACTGGTGCCAGCGCCATGGTTTAAAGCTAAATGCCAAAAAATGTATAGTCATACCCTTTGGCAAAACAATGTGCCCACAAATTACCACATAGGCGGAAACCCATTAAGTACAGAGAAAGTTATTAGGGACCTGGGGACCCAAGTTGATAGCAATCTCTCCTTTGAAAACCACATTGACAAAGTGGTTAGAAAGACCTTCTACATAGCCCACCTCATCACGAAGGGTTTCACATCTAGATCAAGAGAGGTAATCGTGCCCCTTTATTCATCCCTCATCAGGCCCATCATAGAATACAATGCCCCTTTTGGGATGTACCTTACCCGACACCTGCAGCAATTAGAAAGACCCGAAAAGTATCTCACCAAGAGGATCAAGGGTCTCAAACAGATGCCATATGCTGCTCGGTTAAAAAAACTCCAGCTCTACTCAGTTGCATACTGCCTACTTCGAGGCGATCTATGCCTGACATACAAAGCTATGTCAAATCCAGAATTAATGGACATGCTCCACCTCAGTAAATCTAAATCCCTTAGAGCCACACGCTCGAGGAACTTGAACCTCAGCACAGAAATAAATAGAACTTGCTGGAGGGACAGGTTCATAACCCAGAGGCTCCCTTCGCTCTGGAATAGAATTCCAGTTCATGTGAGGCAGAGCACCTCACTGAATCTCTTCAAGAAGAATCTTGATAAGTGGATGGGGGATCATAGGTTTGTCTCAGGGATTACTCCCGTGTCACTATTAGACAGAGGCACAGTAAACTAAACCTTAAAAAGGGCACAGTATACTCAAATCAATGGGTGGCGTAAGCCATACAGAATCGAGCTAGGCTTATAATTGCCCCAGGGCAGATAGCCTAGTATGAACCTATGAACCTATAAGCACTCTATTCAGGCAGCACCCTCAACAAAACGTGCATTGATAACTCACAGTGTCTAATTTCAAGAGCCTATAAGGCAAACCTCATCACAATACATCTTATTCATATATAATTCCATAGTGAAACACATTGATGTACCTCTCAGTAGGCTGAGAGCCATAGTCAGTTGCCTATCAGGGGCCAGGATTCACCACATCACACATGAACTCATGTCCTTATATCACATGTAAGCTTATGGCATAGTCATAGCTCATGTGGTAGTAAATTACTTGAGATGTACCTCCCTGGACTATATGAAGAGAAGCGTGACAGAGCTCTCAAAATATGTGTCCAAGGCATGTATGAACATAGCCTTTAACAGTGTTTTACCTGCACCAAGAATGATGCCACAATACAAACAAATGATTATTAACTTCTTGTATCATTTAAAGAGGTTTAAATATAAATATATATATATATATATATATATATATATATATATATATATATATATATATATCTATATATGAATACATGGCCTAGGAAGAGATGGTAGACAGTCCAAACTGCTTTGCCCAGGATGGGATACACCTATCCCCCCAAAGGCTTCTGTATATTGGCAAAATACTTGTCCCCTTCCATAGTGTCTTTTTTAGGCAAAAGCAGTCTTCAAAAGCTTCCACATAACAAAACAGAATTTGGATAACATAAAGGTATTGCTGCTCATTGCTAGGAGCTTTAACAAAAAGCTCCACTCAATACAGCCATACCTTGCCTTGGACTACATCAATAAATGCATCATCACAGAGACCTTGCTCAAGACCATCAATAGCACTCCATCACTACATACTTTCATTGTCTACCATGCAATCTGGCCAGCTGCACTGGATAACGACACTAAAGGTGGTGGTCTTTCTATGTTTGTAAAACAAAATTTCACCTCTTGACGTGTTTGACAGGATAACAATCTAAAACTCCTCCATGACCAACTTATGATTAACAAACCCCTTACCACATCATAACTAAATATAAGACCCTCTCTATATCCCCCTTGGCCCATACTTCAAACCTGACTAGTATGGAGTCTCTATACATTCAGCCTAGCACCATTATTCCAGGGGACTTCAACTACCTCTTCAGCAAATAGGTGACTTATACATCCTGGTAACATGATTGCCCAGAAATTTCTGGTCTTTATAAATACAAAATCACTGTGTCTGCACCTTAACTACGGGTGATAAAATTCTGAACTTGGTTATCAACAACATGGGACAACTCTGTTTCCTACTAGCTGTAACTTCCTCTTTAGAAAAATCAGTCCACAAATCAATCACATTTATCATAAGACTAAAGCTGGAAGCATCTTCCGATAACTTGGTATTCAGAGATTATTCTAAAGTTAACCTACTAAAACTGAGTGATGAAATGGCGAAATTTAACATCCCCTACAAACCTGATCATCCCTCTGCTTATGAAGAATCCTTCACCACTAAATTGTATACATATATTAATAATTGCACAGATATATCTGTCCCTGTATGGAGTAAATAGAATGCTAAATTAAAAAATAATTGCACATGAAAATAAATGTAACTCTCTAGCTACCAAAAGCACTCTAGCTAAACTTAGCAAGGAACTCTGGTCCCTGATCAAATCAACCAAAGCTAGATACTAGGTAAAAATAGCCACCCAGGCTACAGACAACCACAAAGCCATCTTTAACCATGCTAGAAACTTCAGAAACAATGCTCTACACTGCACAGAGCTAACAGATAATCATATCATATACTCAGACCCAGAGGACATAGCCAATCTACTACCTGATACATTTATCTCCAACTTCACCGCCCCCTCACTATACCAGATCACACACCAACCTCAACACCACCCCCTCAAATCACCAAAGGACAAGTCCCCAAAACACTGCTTCTTTGGGCCAGATAACATACAATAGTACCTACTGACCAGCCTGAAACAAGACCTGTCACCCCCCCCCCCCCCCACAGAGGCCATTCAATATCAGTGTACAAACAGGCTTTGCACTGGAAAAATGGAGGACAGCAACAGTCAGCCCTCTGCATAAAGGTGAGACATCAACAAACCCAGGTAATTACAGACCCATAAATCTGACTAACCTCATCTGTAAAACTATGGACAGGATCATTGTAGAATTAATAAATAAGAACATAGACAACCTACAGACTCTAGAATCTAGACAGTTTATTGTTTAGAGGGGTAGATCCTGCTTACTTAAGCAGGTCAGCTTCATTGAGAAGGTTCCTGATGCAATGGATAAAGGAAAATTGGAATACATCCCACAATCCCACATATATAGACTTCACAAAGGCATTCAGCACCTTCTTACACTCAGTTATACTTCACAAATTCACTCAGCTCAATTTAAATCTCTATGTATTCCAATGGAAAGCAAACTAGCTCACTAACAGGACCCAATAAATTAGAAAGGGCAGCTCTGTCTCCTGCAAAAGAACTGTCAATAACAGTGTTCCCTAGGGTTCTGTTATAGGACAATTACTCTTGGGTATTTTGTTCTCAGACGACAAAGCTAATGATAAGGGTTTATAGCTAACCAAGTCTGCAGATGACTGAGAACGTGATGCTGTCATAAACTCTTGAAAAGACACCAAAAATCCTCCAACAGGGCCTTTTCCAAGCAAATATCTGGCGTCAAAACCATCGCCTAAAATTAAATATTAGGAAATGTATAATAGTATCCTTCAGCAAATATGACATCCACTGTAACTATCACATTGATGACACACTGTTGAAAACTGATCCAGTAGTTTGACACCTGACCATGTATCCACTATTGGAAGAAGGACTTCTTCATTGTGCAGCTTATTACTAAGGGCATGGAGTCCAGGTCAAGGGATGTGATCATTTCACTGTATTCAGCACTTATTAGGCAGATCATTGAATACAATGCCCCCATTGGTATGTATTTGTCCAAACACATGACACAACTTGAATGACCACAATGCTTTCTCACCAAGAAAATCAAGGACCTAATTCTTAAAAGCTACACTGACCATATCAAAACCCAGGCATTCTTAACAGTATCCTACAGGCTACTGAGGTGCGACCTCTGCCTCACTTACAGACTCTCAAATGACACCATCCTTTCAGATCTACTACGTATCTGCAAGTTCAGTTGTGGCACAAACACCTGCTCAATAGATCTTTTAATCTCTTCTGCAACATAAATAGAACATGTTGGTAGGATAGATGAGTATCACACAGAATACCAGTTATCTGGAATTGTCTTCCACTTTACATAAAGCAAAGTACGTCTCTCACTCTATTTAAGATTAATGTGTAGGAATGGATGAGAAACCAAAAATTCACCTCTGGTTTAGCACCTTTGTTCCTTATGGATGGGGTAACATGTAAATGTCTGCCTGTCTATGGGTTACTCATACTTAAAATCCGTAGGTTATTTGTACTTGTTAGAATACAAGGGCTACAAACGTCTTGGGAATGCATGTCTGGGCTTCAAAATAGCCTCACGGATCATTAGTTAGTACTTATAAATCTTTGGAAAGAAGCACTGTCAATCTAGTGCTTCCTTAAAACAAAACTAGAAGGTAAGCCATAGGCAATAATGTTATACAACAAATTGACATAGCGCATGCAGCATCTGTGCATCATGATACATAAAAGATTAACTACATCCCATGTTACAGTAGATGAGCAAGTATATAAGTATAAAGGTTTAAAAAGCAGATTATGATGGTTAATGAAAGGTGGAGTAATAAGTTACAAAGGATCTGGAGACTGAAATGTCTGAAGTATTAATATGGTTACAAGGCATCACAACAAGAGATAAGAATTCAAAAAATGAAAAAAAAAAGTTTGTCACTAAGAAGAAATAATACAGGGAAATAGAGGGATTGTAATGTGGCATGTCTCCTGAATGGGATATACATCCCTCATGTACTCAAGAAAAGCCTGTATTTTTATATTCATACATACATACAAATATTTCAGGTATGGGCAATAATACTCTTCTAGCCGGTCTATGTACCAAATCAGTTATTCCCATAATAAATAACCAAGTTGTTCTTAAAATCTAAACTAATACTTGCTTTAATTAGTAGTCTATTTCATGCACCAGGTAATATCTTAGTGAACCAATTAGTACACTTCCCATTCATGTAGAATCTTTGTCTGATGATTATCTACTACTTTTTGATAACCCCAAGAACTCCCAGAGGTTTTTGTCTCTATATTCTGCATAAGAGGTTCCCTGGTTCGATCCTTGGCTGGGGTGCCTTCTGGGCGGAGTCTACAAGTCCTCCCTGTGGTCGCGTGGGTTGCCTCCGGGTGCTCCGTTTTTCTCCCACATCCCAAAGACATGCTGTAGGTGGATTGGACACTCCAAATTGGCCCTAGGTGTGAGTGCATGTGCCTTCTGTGGAAGGCTGGGTGCCGGGCTGGCAACTCAACACCGTAAAACTCCACTGCCAATCATGAGCAGACAGGTGATCCGCTGTGGCGACCCCTAACTGGGAAAAGCCGAAAGAAGAAGAAGAAGATTCTTCATATACCTAAACAAAGTAATCTCTTAAATGTCAGCGTGAGACACTGTAACAAGTTCAGATATGTTAGTTTCAAATTAACTTAGGTTTCACATCTATGGATGCCCTTGGTATATATATTTCCACTGTACTCTTTCCAATTTATTCATGCTTGCTTTCATATAAGGTCTCCATAATATTATTCCATACTCAAGTTTGGGTCTAATGTAACTAACAAACAATGATTTCTTAATTTCTGATTTCCTAGACTTTATAAATATTTTTATACAACCTATAGTTCTGTAACTATCATTAACAAATTGACATGTTCAGAAAAGCTCAAAGCTGCATCTACACACATGCCCAGGTCCTTAAATGAATACAGTTTCAATTACTGTGTACTGTATTATTTATCTTTTAATCTATGTCTCCCAAACCTCATATGCTTAGTTTTTGATGTATTTATCAGCATATTATTCTCCTGTGCCCAAATGGTCAAGTTAGTCAAGTTCTTTTGGCCTGTCTTATAATACATGCAATCAGTTTACCCATTTTAAATCATCTGCATACAGGCTGTAGAACACCTAATCATGTTAAAATTAATTTTCAAAGCAATAAAGCATTAAATGCAAACAGATGTTTATTGTATAAATAATTGCTGAACATAAACTCCTATGTAGGAAATGTATAATGACATATAAGATGCATGAATAAAAAATTGCAGGCTCTTAGAATTATTATTTATTTACTTATTTTATTTACTGATATTTGTTTACTTAGAAAGCCTGATTGGGTAATAAATACTCAATAATGGTAGAAGAGCTCCAAAGAGTTAAATAACATCAAATAAAACACTAATACAAATGTAATTAAAAAAGTATATATACATTTATTATTTATCTTATTTATGTAACATTTGTTGACTGAGAAAGTCCGACTAGGACATAGCCTATTTTCAGCAGAGGCCCAGGGAGAAACGCTCCAGATGCATGTCTTTGGATTGTGGGAGAAAACCGGAATAATCAGAGAAAACCCACACAAATTCAGGGAGAACATGCAAACTCCCCACAGAAGGCACCCCACCCAAGAATTGAACAAGAGAGCCTCTTGCTGTGAGGCGACAACGTTAACCACTGCCCCTACATACATTTTGATAGTGGAATATATAGGACACAATAAAGCATGAGGAAACAGCAGTGATGTAAAAATAAAAATAAATAAAAAAATGACAATTAGCATATACAAATGTATTAGAAGTACAGTATACTATGCTAGGAAATAAAAATAAAGAGATACAAGTCCAGCCTAAGACTAAGGAGAGAGCAGGTGTTGAAAGGTATAGATATATAGTATGATTAGAGGTTAGTTTGGTAAGAATGTAAAGTATTTGTTACTGTACATCATGCAGGTGAGGTGCATGGGCATATCCACAAGTTAGTGTGAAATTCTTAAAGAGAATGATATACCTTCTTACGCTGCATGTGTTAGCAGTGACTCAAAAAAACACACCTAAGGTTACAACATACCTTTGTGAAATCTAAATGGATGAAAAATATGAATCATGCAGTTAAACGTATGGAAACAAAAGGTGACAGTAAGGAGCTATAAGGCTGGTTTCAGCAGCAGTAACACATTGGTAGTAATGCACAGTCTTGTATAAAATAAAAACACACAACAACTGCAAATAAGCTACAGCGATAAAAATCATACTAACATGAAGAGAAGTGTTCTGACTGCCTAGGGCTCTCCCTTATCTTTAACAATTGCAAGTGGCTAGTTTAATTCTAACAACAAAAATATGTCACTTTAGACATCTTCCATTTATAATATCACAAAACAATTAAGCCTCTGTCACTTTTTCCTAATTTTATTTTGCCTTCCTTTCCATTATCTCAGATTCACGGGAACCACCTGTTGCCCATGGTACCTCTCTGTTCCCGGTTAGGGGTTGATAAGTGGATCATGGGTCCTGAGATTTTTTTGCAGTTCTCATCACAACCCCTCCAGACACACCACTCTGCATTTGACATATATATGCCATGAGGAGTTTTTTTCCTATGACTGTACCTCCCTCACATACCTCTGTTACTTGCGTGGTCTACAGTACCAGAAACACTAGTATTATGGCAGACCTGCATGGTAGACTGAATGGGCCTCTAATAAAAAAGGTGGACCAGCAACCAGCTGCTCATTCTCTCCTGTCTGATTTTTTTGACAGCAGGTACATTAATTAAATATAGGTACCGGTGTTTCAGATGAAAATTTTCATTCCATGCCCTTGAAACGTTTTGATTTCTGTGATATCACACAACTTGGGTACTTATAAAAAAGCATTAAACAGTTATTATACATGGCTTAACATACACTTATTTACTTCATTATTAAAATATGTGAATCATAAACTATACTTGAGTCATATTTGTACACTTTTTCACACATTTCATACTTGAAAGAGAACTGCTAGAGAATAAACCAAAAACTTATTTTGTACACTAACTTAAAACAGTTATTTTCAGTAAGGTTTTGTTCATACCTAGATGTTTATTTAGACTTGCAGAAATCTAATGCACCTTTTTCCTAATGACATGTCTTTTTATCCTTTCTGCCATCGATTAAATAATATGTTGAACAAATGCTGAACAAGTGATACAACTAAGTGAAAAAATATTGCTCTCATTTGTTACCGTTCTTATCAGTGAAATTACTTACTTATGTAGAAAGACAATCTCAACATTCACATCGTCCCTGTCTTTATGGAGGAAGTCCTTGAGGAAGTTGGACACACTTTCCAAGGTGATATGCCCACAGACAACTATGTGCCTGTGATGAAGAAAGGAGAACATTAATACAACAAGAAATACAAGGCTTGGATCTGCAGATGAACTCTGCATAACAGTGTCAAGTCCCAAGTTCTGAGTCATCAAGGCATGTCAAGGCAAGGGCACAAAGCAGCATACAGGCAGTCAAGGATGTTGTTATATCACTTCATGGCACAATGTGACAAGTAATGACAGAAACTTCTAACATTAATAAGTCTTTAGAGTCATTCAGATACTGCTGTGGCACTATGTTTACTGAGCTCAGCTGAGTTTTTGCTGTGCCATACTGCTGTGACATGCCTTTGGCTTTAAGAATGACATGAGCTTGAAACATGGCACCATTTATATCTTATGAAAATACACAACTGTATAAAATGGTACCATTTTCTTTACATATTATTCTGCAGCCATGTATTGAATCAGAAATATTTTATCTATAACCATGACATAATCAATCATAAAAAAAATGATTTATCAGTTTATAAATGTGTTCTTAAAGAACTGATAGACTTATCAAATCTATTGAGTGCAAAACATTTCTTAGTATGTACAATGGCATCCAAATCCTGAAAGAAAAGTTAAAATTGCTCTGGTTTATAATTAATTAAAATGAGCTCATCCACTTAACTTGTATAAAAAGCCATTGTTTGTGTTTTTCTTTTCAAATGCCATGTGTGATTCTAATTTACATATTATTTTGCAGTTTATATAACAAGGGATATTTGAGACGCAGCAGATCTCTTCTTTAAAGTGATGTTTTAATTCTTTTCTACATCTGATACACAAGGCTCTGGAACCATAGTGAAATCAGTAAGAATTGGTTCTGATAGAATTTCTCATGCTTTCGACAATCTTGCCCCATGCACTGCAGCAGATAATGACTGCTAGGGATAGAGCACTGGGACAGTAATAAAACAGGTGAAAGCTACATACCAGTTCAGAAATACCTCCCAGTGTTGGTTCCAGTGGTATGTAAGGATAAAGCCTTGCTTACAGCCCATGTGACCTGAGACAGATTAACAGCCCAGGTGCTTGAAAGAGCTGACAGGAGAAAATGCATATAACCACCCTAGGTAGGAGGGGTGGGCAGAGGCTGATAAATGTCACAACCCTTTATAGGATGGGTAGTGTTGCAAGAGGGAATCCTGGGAGAGGGCATTCAGCCTCCAAGCCATTTTGGCAGGAACTCTCACCACAGGTGTGTAAAAGCATGCATGTACGTCAGGGAGAACATTATTATCCCCATAGTAATGTGGGTCATCCATTCCTCTGAACCTGGGCAGGGTTTAAATATAAATAAATATGTAGTTAATACCAGGATAATGGCAAGGGAAAAAACATGGCTGAGGCCACTTCTGCAATAATCTTTATAGGGTATCTCTCACTCACAGTGGGGGACATCAGGCATGGGAAAATTAACTTGTCTGGTTGATGGGGGAGGGATGACGGTCAGCAAGCATAGTGGGAAAAAAAAAATCACACAGAGAAAAAAATACTACTCAGTGTTCTGGAATATGGAGTGACACAGCTGACCCTACCCCAGTATTACAGCATACATTATACAAGCCACAACTCCAGGCTATCTGCATGCTTAAAAGGGTTTATTAAAAAGGTGCATCTTCCAACATAAAAGATCTGTCAGAAAGAAAACTGAAGGTCATGCTGGTTAACACTAGGAGCCTTAACCTGAAAATGCACTCAGTGGAGGCTCTCCTCACACTGGATGATGCCAATGTCTGTGTGGTCACAGAAACTTGGTTCAGGGCTGTGGAGGGCACCCCTGCCTTACCAGGTTATACCTCATTCCACACATTCTGACCCCAAAATGAAGTCGGGAAGACTAAGGGTGGTGGAATCTCTATCATCATTAAGGACAGGCACACCTCCAGACTGGTTTGCCAGCATGATGCACTGGAATTACTCCAGGTGCAACTGACAGTTGGCAAAACCCTCATCCAAGTAATAGCCAGCTATAGACCTTACTTCAGGACTCAGGATATCCACTCCGCCTACCTGGATTTACTTGACTTCATCAAGGTACCCCCTAACACCCTGATACTTAGTGACTTCAACTACCCCACCATAGACTGGGTGAACTATTCTGGCACTAACACACTCACCCAACGATTCCTTGACTTCATCAGTTCTAATGCACTAGACCAGCTCGTCTCATCCCACACAAGAGGATATAACATTCTGGACTTGGTTCTCACCAACATGGGTGACTGCTGCACCACTCCTGTAGTATGTTCTTCCATGGTGAAATCAGATCATCGGTCTGTCTCATTTAAAGTTTACATCTCACCCAACCCCCCCAGTTGTAATCAGGTTAAAAAACTTCTCAAAAGCTGACTACAAAGTCCTAAGAGGGAGTATCAGTAGCTTCACATCACCACCCACCTCAGAGGATGCAGACAACTATACTGAATAGTACGCCAATGCAGTACAAAAGCACCCATACAACTGCATGGGCTCAGCCACATCCAACAGAACTAAAACCTGCTCCTTAAGGAAACATAAACCTGTCTGGTGGACATCCTCTATCAATAGGCTTTACAACAAAAGAAGAAACTGTTGTCCAAGGGTAAAAAGGAACAAATTCCAAATTTGAAAAACTCCCTCCTCAGCCTCAACAAGCAAATCAGATTACTACTGAAAACCTCCAAAGCCAATTATGAATTGAAACTAGCCTGCAAAACAAAGGAAAACTGCAAAGCCTTCTTCAGTTACGTCAGGACCCTCCATGGCAAAGCCCAGGTTTGTTCTGAATTAATACTTACTGGTACCACTTACATTGATCCTGTTAACTTAGCCGACCTGTTAGCAGATAGATTCAGCGCAAACTTCATCTCCCTATTCCCCCAAAGGCCCATTCAACATCCCAGTACTTGTTCCTCACCTCACATCTCTGTAGATCAAGTGATAAAGGCCCTATCCAAGGCAAAGAACACAGCTTCTATGGGACCTGATAGTATGCCAGTCTGTATTCTGAACCATCTCCAGCAGGACCCTGCTAGACAGGGGTTCAGGGAAGTAAATAGTGTGGGAAGAAATAGCCAGGGAATTGTTATGAATAGGCCTGTATAGGCCCAAGGGCTGATAGCCTAGTACCAACCTATGAACCTATAAGAACTAGCTTTGCCATTGAGCCTATTCAACCACAGCCTAAGCACAGGTTTCATTCCAGCACAGTGAACTGCCATTGTCATCCCCTTGCACAAAGGTGGTGCCACTGCTGACCCTGGAAACTATCGCCCCATTAGCTTGACAAGTCTGATCTGTAAAGCTATGGAGCGTATTATTATGGTTCTCATAAACAAGGACATAGGCAATCACCAAGCACTTGACCCCACCCAGTTTGGATTCTTCAAAGCAGATCTTGCCTGTTGAACCTGGTTGACTTATTTGAGACTGTCACCAAGGCCCTGGATGAGGGAAAGTCAACACATACAGCTTACCTTGACTTGGCCAAGGCCTTTGACATAATCCCCCACTCCAGCATCATTGAAAAGCTAACACAACTTGGCTAAAATCCCTATCTTATCAGGTAGGTGGCCAACTGGCTCACTGATAGGACCCACAAGGTCAAAATAGGTGCCTCCACCTATGACAGCAGACCTGTTACTAGTGATGTTCCCCAGGGATCTGTCCTGGGACCCCTACTGTTTGGCATCTAATTCTCAGAGGTCCAGGCAAAGACAAAAGGCCTGTGGCTGACCAAGATTGTGGATGACTGTAGGTCTGGTGCTGTCATTGACTCCCCAGATGATGTTTACATATTGTAAGAGGGTCTCACAGCAACAAATGACTATTTGCAAAATCATGGCCTTAAGTTAAATGTAAAAAAAAATGTATTATCATATCATTCAGCAAAAACATGGCCCCTACTGATTACTATATCAACAGCAACCTCCTAAGCACACAACCTGTGGTGAGAGACCTGGAATCTCACATTCAACCATCATATAGTGACAGTGGTCAGAAAAGCCTTTTATTTGGTTCATCTCATACATAAACGGACTGCATCCAGAAAAAAGGAGGTTATTACCTCCCTGTAATCCTCCCTCATTAGGCCAACAATTGAGTATAATGCACTATTTGGTATGTACCTCTCCAAACACCTGCACCAGCTGGAAAGGCCACAGAATTAACTCTCAAAGAGAATCCATGGCCTCCAACACCTGTCCTATGTGGACAGACTCAAATCACTATCAGTCTACTCAGTATTTTACAGATTGCTCTGAGATGATCTCTTGCCTACAAGGTAATAGAGGACCCTGCCATACCAAAGATGCTCCATATCTGTAAGTCTAACTCCTCACACATTACCCACTCAAAAGGCCTAAATCTAATATGCCACATCAACAAAACCTGCTGGAGAGACAGGTTTGTCTCCCAGGGGCTGCCCCGTTTCTGGAATAGACTTCCCATGCATGTCAAACAGAGTACCTCACTGACCCTCTTCAAGCGTAACCTTGATGAGTTGATGGGAAACCACAAATTTGTCCAGGGGGTTCAACCTGTGTCTTTCATTCACAGGGGTGAAAGATGCTGACTGACATTTCTTTTTTGGGGATAAACTCTTGGCTAAGCTTATAAGGGCCTCAGGGCCATTAGCCTAGTAACCTCCTTTGATCCTATGATCTTTATTACATTCAAGGATGATCACAAATTGTATGTAGTGTTAACTCAATAAATGGCTGCAGTGTTAAACAGCAACATTTAGCAACAACAGTTGTGAAATGCAAAAAAGTGAGATGAAGTGCTTTTTGGGAGCAGACGAAACACAGAAGAAGAATAAAAGAGCAATGCCCATCTAGATTCCAAAAATTCAAGGCTTGACAGAAAACAAACATAATGCAATGCATTCATGACCGAGTTCCCAATGAACCTAGGCAAATTATAATGATGCTTTAACATCACTGAAATCAAACATGAATAAAATAAAATGCTTCTAGACACTTGTTGCTTCAAAAGACACTAGATCTTTTGAGGGACACCAGTTTTGTTTAATTTTGCCACCACCAGGGTTAAAAATAATTTTCATGTACATGTGCAATAGTATGAAAACTTTGTACATACCATTTTTCAGCAAAATACCCAGTTTTAGAATGGCATTCCAAAAAACTTTCATTCATAAGCAAAGTGTGGAAGTTCCTCATTTAGTTTACAGCTAAAATATCTGTAGCCATATAATTAAGAATCCCTTGCTTAAAATACTGCAATTACATTGCAGTTAATTGCTGGTACATTCATTCATCCATTCTTTAATTCTCTGACACATGATTTATCCTATGCGTGGTCTCATGGTGTTAGATCCTATCCTAGTTGGCAACAAGTGTAAGAGATAGAACCAGTCCTGGATGGAATGCCAGACCATTTCAGGATCCATACATTGCAAATACAGCTACAAGCAAAATATAAAATGAATCACAAGTAAAGAACAAGTAAAACTGCAGTCTTTCTCAAATTAAAACTGAAAGTTGTCAGAATTTTAAATCAGCATTGTCTAGATTTGTCCTGCAATAAATGCATTATGAGAACAGATCTGAAAAATTAATTCTGCAACAGAGCATGATTCTTTCAGTCCCACTGTCAAGATGTTTGATGTTTATCTTCTTAAAAAGGGATCCATTAACGTTTACTCTCTTACTTTTTACGAATAACTAGGAATACAATTGTATAAGTAAATTTACTAGAACAATAAATGCTCTAATAGATCACCAGTGCAGTAGCCTAAGCTATATGGGTCTTAACCTCTGCACCAGCTAGCTTATCAGAGCATTGGGCACTTTCCCAGTGCTGCAACTGCCAAGAACTCACAGGGAGAGCCATACAAAATACTGTTGGAACACAAAAGGTTTCACAGATTTTTGCCTAGGAAGGACGCAAGGTCCTTAAAAACTTATGGTAGAAAACTAAGTCAACCATAGGTTCATAGTTGAATAGTAGCTTAACTGTCCTAAAAAGCCAGAGTTAACCCTAGCCAATAACCTGAGGTCAGAATCAAACTCTTTACCTTGTGTCTATAAGTTGAAGACCTTAACCATAATGCCAAATCCACCACGATAAAGTATATATAAAACAATGAAAACAATCCCACCCCGGTAACTTAAAAAGAAAACTAGCAAGAAATGGAGGCTGGAAGGAGGGATGACTACTGAAACTGTGATCTATTAGAAGTGCTTATATAGCTATTTCATCGAACCTAAAATATCTAAACCACATAATATTGAACATTCAGAACAGCAAATTTTTTCCCCAAGGAAAACATTTGCTATTCCGAAACACATATACACAACACAAGCACACCTAGAAAACATCAATACACACACATACACTTATAATCCTACAACTAACCCTACACTAAACTATACATACACTACTATCTATCCACTTACCTTAACCCAAACCCTAACCCTAAGGTCCGTCACTATCGCACACTCACATAACCAGCGCCCTAACCCTAACCCACTTAACCCACCCCTAAACCTAATTCACCTAACCCACGCCCTAACCCTAACTCACCTAACCCATGCCCTAATCCTAACAACCACACAATCGCACACTTACCTGAACCCGACCCGTAAATCTCCACCATAGCGCTGAAAATAGCAAAGCCACAGAACCGGACAACTGAATTCTTTTCCTAGGAAAGAATTCGGTGTTCTGCAGCTTCGCTATTTTTAGCGTTCGATTAAAATGGGTCGATATTAGAACATTCAAAGTTTTAAAACTTCGATGTTCTGATATAGACCCTATTAGAACATCTACTATTAATGTAAGTTTACACAACTGCATTATATCAGTACATAGATCACTGTTGCAGTAGCCTAGCTATAAGGGGAGATTATCATAGCTTAGAGGAGAAAGAAAAAAGGGAGGAGGACAATGACTGAGTCCAGAAGCTCCTAGAACATGATCCTAGCAAGCTTGTTCTGAACCTGAAAAAGAAATCCTGTTTGCAATGTTTTATACAACTAGCTACAGTGAACTGAGTTGCTGCCTCCAGAATGTTTTTGTAGTATGCTCCTTTCCAGAAATCTTCCAATGAAGCCAGTGCCCTTGTAGAATGAGCCAAATTCCTGCCTGGAAGTAGCTTTTTTTATGGAAAGTAAAACAAAAAGTAGTATCATAAGAAAAACATCTGGAAATAGTCTGTTTAGACTCAGGTTGCTCTTTCCTCATACCTTTATAGAAAACAAAAAGATGGTATGCTTTTCTGAAAGGTCAAGCTTTGTGTAGGTAGTACCTGAGCTCTTCTCTGAACATCCAGAGAATGAGTAATCCTTTCTCCCGGAGAACTGGGAGAAGAATAGTCTGGCTTGTGGAAAACTCTGAGATGTCTTTAGACATAAAGCTAGGATTTTTCAAAGAAACACTGTCCTTGTGAAAAATGAGGTAGTGTTGACTCACTATAAGAATTTGTAACTCAGATACTTTCCTAGCAGATGTCAGAGCAATAAGTAAAACAGTCTTTCACATTAAAAACTCCATATCAGCCAGATGAGCTGGTTCACATGGCAACAGAGTAAGCTTTTCAAGCATAAAATTAAGATTCCAAGGGACTTCCAAAAATGGCTGCACACTGATCAACAGCTTAATTTCACTTCTCCCAGAGCGAAAAAATAAACTGGGAAATAAGAGCTTAGTAAGTCTGTCATCTTCAGTGAACTTCATTTACTGGCTAGTAAGTACACTGCCTGGATGCCAGCAAATATGAAATTTAGAGAACCTGAAAGAAAATCAGCTAGAAAAGGTGATGAGAAAACACTAACTGGGAAGAATCATGCAGCTGTTCACCAAAAAGCCATTGAAGCACTGGTTTTGGAACAAGGGATGGCTTCCAATAACTTAACAGGGAAAAATAAATCAAATATCAACTCAAATAACAAATGGCTGTAAAAACTAGATAAAGCTTTAACTAGCTATTCAGATGAATTGATAAAACTGCAAAAATCAGAGAATGAAATGAAGAAAACTCTGGCTGAGTATCAGACATATTAAGGAAAGCTGTTCTAAAAATGGTAGAGTTAGAATAGACCACACAGAGAAAACCTGAGATTTTTTTGCTGTACTGGAGAAACTGGAAGGAACAGACTGCATTAATGTTATGAACGTGCAAATGGACTGGCATTCTACAGCAGGATTTTTTAATTGAAAGGGCATACTGTGTGTATGCTCCAAACCTGGCTACGGGAATGCAGCCAAGACCAGTAATAAGCATGCAATCACACCAGCAGAAACAGCTGATCCCGACAAAACTGTGGAAGAAGAGGAAAGTATTAAAAACTGAAGGCAGCAGAGTGTTTGCAGAAATGATTATTCACTGTACACCAGGCAGAAGTGAAACAAATTTATCTCAGCAATCAGGAAATGTCAAGAGATCTGTGACATTCAAACTGCTGTAGCTGTATCCAGCGTCTTCAGAAAACTTTTTTCCTGAAGGATCAAAGATATTATTGACACAGAACAGGCTAAGAAGGAAATACAAATGGTTATCCAACATAAAGTGAGGAATTAAACAGAAGGGAGGTATGCTTCTCATTCTTCTGATGATAAATCTCACAGACAGTCTTAGCCAGTGAATGTTTTTCCAGTGTTCAAAAGGAAAATTTTGAGAGACAGAAAAAAAGCACAGGAGTTGACTACAAGAAACAAAGCTACCTTGGACATGAACCAGTGTCTGGTTTTGGGAGATAAATAGGAAGAAGACCAGCAACACTGAAATTAGTCAATTTATGTGAGATTATAAAGCATCAATCACATTTGTGAAATATGGCTTTGACAAAGATTGGATTTCACTTGCTTCACTAACAGCCTTAATACTTCAATGCATTTAATACAGCAGTGTATAATTTAGTTTTATTAAAAGATACCCTGCGCACTTACTTTTACTTAAAGATACCCTGTGCACTTTTCTTAAGGCTATAAGTTAAAGTTTTTTGAAGACATACAAGTTGTTTTTCACATCTGGGAGGGGGATACAGATAAGAAAAGAATAGACAGCTATATGTTTAAGTGGCAGCACATACTACATGCACTTTTGTATGGGAAATGTTAATTTCAGGTTTGGTAATACTTGTATGTACAGCTACTGATATGGGCCAATTGTTCTATCTGGAAGGTTAAATTTAATTTTTTGAAGATGTACATAGTTTTGTGTGTTTGTTAGAAAAAAGATTATAGAGGTATTCTTAAAATGTACTTTTTTATTTATGCTTTTTTGTTAAAACAAAATGTCTTGAAAATGTAACACAGGTTGAAAAGGAGATGACAAAACAAATTTATAAAAGATCGATCTACCAAACACTGCGTGTATGCAACACAAAAGGTGGAAGTGCACATTCAAAAAAAAACGGTCATGTATATATGGGGTGGGAACAATAATTTCTTGTCATAATGGCTCTGTTATGTAAATGGCTTTACAGGTACAGACAAAAAGTTAAGACTAGAGAATTATATTAAGAAATTCAGAAAGCAAACAGTAATGCTCCAGCAGACATGTTTGGAAAGAAATGAAGATGTGAATTTGGTAAAGGAAGGATTTAAGGATGGATATTCAGCAGACTACTAGGGACAAAGGAAAAGGGGAGTAATTCTAACAGTTGCTAGAGGAGTTCCAATAGTGATAGAAGATGGAGAAAAAAGATTACACTGGCATGTATTTATATTCCACCAAAACAAAACAGTGTAAGAAACGTCTCTGTGTGAAAGAATTTCAATCCATATATATCTAATTACTGTATATTAAGCAGATCAGATAATGGTAGTAGAAGTAACAAACTTAAACTCGTCCTAAGTCAAAAAATATACAATTTGAAATATTATACACAATTACTAAGTATTCAAAAGTGATCCAAGCAGGGTAGGCAGTCTGTTTCCAGTCAAAAATCCTTTATTAAATACACAGACAGGCGATCCAAATAAAACAAAAATAACAGAAAAAGAAGTTATGTACCTACC
The DNA here is from genome assembly GCF_019279795.1 of Protopterus annectens. Classification (NCBI taxonomy): domain Eukaryota; kingdom Metazoa; phylum Chordata; order Ceratodontiformes; family Protopteridae; genus Protopterus; species Protopterus annectens. The sequence goes on along the minus strand of NC_056748.1, from coordinate 81,004,928 downwards.
ATAACGTTCCATGTTAGTTGTCTTCATCTCACCTTCCTTCTTGCCGTTTGAGTTTGGAACTGATCCTCGGCTCTGACTTGGCCATCTTCTATAGCTTGAGAGCTGTTTACTGGCTTGAGGCTACCCCTTATCCCAGAATGCCCAGCATCAGCTACCCAGATCTCATTTGTGATAGCGCACACTAGACATAAGTAGAGTAACCAGTTACCTAAAAACTGGCTGTCCAATATACCTAAACAAGGAAAGAGTCATAAATTATCTGGCATGTGAAGTAATAAAATATACTCAGCCAGTGAAAACAAAAAAGGAACTCCTCTCAGTCCTCTAGGAAGGGGGAAGGAAAGAGGGACGCAAGAAGGAAGGCGAGATGAAGACAACTAACATGGAACGTTATGGTAGGTACATAACTTCTTTATGTTAAGTTGTCCATCTCGCTTTCGTTCTTGCTGTTTGGGACAGCATCCCTAGCACCTCCCGGGTGGCTCATTGGAACAGACTCTTCAGAACAGTAGAACCAAAGGAAGCTCTGCTCCGGGAGACCATATCCACCTTGTAATGAGAGATAAAAGTGTGAGGGTTTGCCCAAGTGGCAGCTGCACAGATTGAGTCTATGGGCAACCTAGACTGAAAGGATACAGAAGTGGCTAATGCTCTGGTCCCACCCTGTTTGTTGCTGTACCACACCACTGACATGTTGTCCGTTTGGATTGCAATGGTCCCGGAAGGAAGAGAGTCTTGAAGGGCTTACAATGCTAGGAGCACCGCTCTCATTTCTAGGACATTGATATGCAGATGGTACTCGCGAGGTTGCCAAGTGCCTTGGACTGTCCTGCCTTGATAATGCCCCCCCACCCTATCAGGGAGGCATCTGTGGTCACTGTGGCTGCCGGAGGGGGTTGTATGAAAGGTCTGCCCTGAATTACTAGTGGGGAGACCATCCACAAAGAAAGGTGCCTTTTGCATTTTTCTGTGATCAGGATCATGTGAGACATGGGTAGCTCCTGGAAAGACCACTGCATGAAAAGAAGCCACTGAAGGATTCACATGTGGAAACGCGCTAATGGGACAAGAAGAATGGCAGCTGCCAGGGAGCCTAGAGCTTGGAGGACATATTTGACTTGAATCCTTTTGCTCTGCATTAGAATTAACACCTGTTGACGAATAGTGGAAACTATTTCCTGTGGTAATCTTGCAAACATTTCTTTTGTGTTTAATTCTGCTCCTATGTATGTGATAGACTGACAGGGCAACAAGGCAGATTTTTCAAAATTTACTGTGATGCCTAGCTGAGTGCATGATGTGATTGTATAATCCTGTGCCTCTAAGAGTTGATGCCTAGTGGTAGCAGTCAGGAGCCGGTCATCTAGATAGGGAAACACCTGGAATCCTTGACGCCTCAGGTGAGCTGTGACTACTGCCATACACATGGTGAGCACCCTGGGGGCTGAGGTGAGACCAAAGGGCAGAGCTCTGAACTGGTAATGACTGGCCCCTACACGGAAGCGAAGAAATCTCCTGGAGCGTCTGTCCATCTTGATATGGTAGTACGCGTCCTGAAGATCTATCGAGCACATCCAACTGTCCTGACCCAGAAAAGGGAAAATGGACTGCAGTGTCACCATTCTTTTTGTACAGATTTGTTCAATCTGCTGAGATCCAGTATTGGTCTCCAGTTCCCTGTCTTTTTTGGTACTAAAAAGAATCTTGAGTAAGTTCCGGATCCTAGTTGGTCTGCGGGGACTTCTTGAATGGCTCTTTTTTCTAGCAGTCTTGAAACTTCTATGACTGCTTGATCCCTTAGATTTGGGTGGGACATCTGGGATGGGCTTTTTTGATTCTATGGGGAATTGATGGAAGGGAATTTTGTACCCTCCAGATATAATGGATAGTACCCATCTGTCTCTTATTATATTTTGCCAGGCTTTTGGGTACAGCGAAAGTCGCCTCCAGAGGTGAGCAGTTGGGCAACCCTTCAGGGATGCTGGAAGGGCTTGGCAGAGAAGGTTTCTCTGTCACCGTTGTTTTGCGGCGCCCCCTCTGCCACGAGGGCAGCATCTGTTATTGTTTCCCCTTCTGCCCCTGGGGGAAGATTCACCATGTGTGTCAGGCAAGGGTCCCTGGGATTTTCAGAACCACATCTTTCCGCTCTTCTGACCCTTGGGTTAAGGTCTGGAAGGGGTGGAAAAATGGACTCCCATGGCAGAGAGAGTCTTGCCTTCCTGCTCACATCTGGTCAACATGTCTTTCACCTGAGGCCCAGAGAGAAAGGAGCCATCAAAGGGAGTACTGGTGAAGGACGCTTGAAAGGGTTCCGCAAACTGACACAGCCACATCCAAGAATGTATCCTGAGAGCCACACCTGTCTCTGCAGCTCTGCTCGCTCCATCGGCTGCATAGGAAATCAGCCTCATGGAGGAGTTGACTATGGAATTAAGAGTCGCAAGCTGAGAAGCTAATTTGGCTGGTACTCCCTCAGCTGTAGGATCTTGAAGGGTATCTCCAAGCTCTTTCAGGAGATCCCTTTGAAGATGTATAAAATGGCATAAATAGTTCAGGGACCTCATTGAAAAGGTTGCTGAAGCAAACATTTGCTTTCCATATCTGTCCATTGTCCGAGACTCTTTGTTTGGAGGATGAACAGATGAAGAGGTTTCTGCTAACTCTTTCTTGGTGGCTGCTGCTACCACCATGGCATCAACGAGCACACCTTTGGAGTGGAATTGTTTGTCCTGGGGGGCTGTAATAAATTTGTTTGGTCTCCTCGGAGTAGGTTCCACAGAATCTGGAGCTGACCAAGCCTTTCGAGCCACTACAGACATGAGTGGATCGAAAGGAGGAGATACCCAGGAGGTGAAAAGTTGGGAACTGAATGCGTCCAGGTATACAGACTCGTCCTCAGTAGGGGCTAGGGCAGTCCAGTCCCTCCTCTGTCTAAGCATTTCAAGGATGTCCAAAAAGGAAACATCTTCAGAGGGGGACCTTGGGGACCCTTCCGATTCATCTATGTCTGTATCTGAGGTGACAGGCTCAGGGGAGTCTGTGTGCTTCCCCTTGCACTTCTTCTTCTGGGGAGGCTCTTCCGAGTGATCAGGGGAGGCTTTGGAAGAAGAGGGCTCACCCAATGGGGTGTCCGGGGGCATAGGATCCCTACACTTGGAGTCTGGAGGAGGAGTAGAGGTTGGAACAGACACCATAGGGGAGGAGCCGATGGAGCTGGCAGTAGAGCTGTTTCAGGGGACAGCACACTCTGCATGACCTTGAAGGTGTCCTGATCTCTAGGCAAAGAAAGCTCCGGCTCCGAAGAAACAGGAGTCCTTCTCCACGTTGAGGGTGACGGCTCCAAGGCCAAAGTTGGAGCCGAGCTCACCTGCTCCGAAGCTCTGAGGGGGAGAACGGAGTTGGACAAGGGTCCGATTCCACTCCCCCCCTCGGAGCTGACGAGAGCACCCCAGTGTCCAGATCCCTTGATAGAAGGTACAATCTAGGTAATCGGAGCTGATGCTGGAACTGAAGGAGAGATGATGATCAGCGCTGATGGTTCTACTACCTGCGGATCCATGGTCTCTGGTTCCGAGCTAAATGTAGTCAGAGGAGGAACAGAAATAGAGGCAGTTGGAGCCGATACCTGTTGAGGTGGGCTGGACAGTAATTTTGCCAGTGCCTGTGACTTAAACAACGTACTTACTACTCTTTCCACATCATGATCCGATAATCTGGAGGCTCGAGGGGAGTGGGAAGAATGATGGCTACGTTCACTCTGTAACAAGGGTGACTGAGGGGCCGTGTGGATGGACTCCAAGGACGGAGACCTCAGTCTCTTATGGCTCCAAGACGGCTCCAAAATAGTAGATGGAGCCGACGGAGGAGTTGCCTTGTCGGTGGCAGCTGGCACTGACATACTTGGTTGGTCAAGTAAAGGAGTCAGCTCCGAAGGTGGAGCCAACGACTTGACAGACTTAGGGGATTTCGCTGGCTGAGTATTTTTAGCAGGAGAATCCTGAGGCTTCAATAATTCCCGAAGGATTAATTTGTTTTTGTGCTCCTGCAGGACCCTTGGACTAAAACCGTGACATATAGAACAGGAGTCCTGCAGGTGAACACAGGGTGAGGATCTGATCCTAGGATCTGACTCATCCACATACTGCAGAGTCTGGATCCATTACCTCAGCCATATAACCCTATAGCTAAACAGAGACAGGTATAGCTGATAGAGAAAGGAAGGGCTCAAACCCAGAACTGTAGATTCCAAATACAATCCTATAGGTCTCTCCAGAAAAGATGGATAGGGGATGGTTGGAAGAGAAGTAGAGGAAGAATGAAAATTTACAACACAGATGCCTACTTCTTCTGAGTATATAACTTTTAAATCTGATGTTGTCCTTTTCCTTCTTCCTCAGACCATGGGATACAGCCCCCAGCTACATTGATCTTGGGTGGCCCTCATGGAAGGATATTCCAGAGTACTGCTGATCCAAAGGTGGCTCTTTTTCTAGAAATTATGTCCAATTTGTAATGAGTAACAAATGTATGAGCACTGGACCATGTGGCTGCAGCACATATACTACCAATAGATGTTTTTGACCAAAATGCAGATAGAGCAGCCATGTATCTGGTTGAATGAGCCCTGGGAGGATTGGGTAAGGTCATGCCTTGTTGAGAATAGATCCAAGAAATATAATCTGTAATGCAGCTGCAGCTGCACTGACTTTAGAAACTGGGCAAAATAGCCTTTTTGGTGAAAAGGAGACAAAAAGCTGGTCTGATTTTTTTAAATTTGTTCAGTCCTGTGAAGATAAAAACATAACTGACTGTGCACATCAAGAAGATGAAGCATGCACTCTCCTTTATTTGAAAACTTTGGAAAGAAGACTGGTAAATTAATGGACTAATTAATGTTATTTTCAGAAACCACTTTGGGTAAAAAGGGAGGGTTTGTCCATAAGGTAACCCTATCTTTATGAAAAATGATGTAAGGGGCTTTTGAGGAAAGAGCCTGGACTTCAGATATTCTCTTTGCAGAAGTAATGGCCACTAAGAAGACTGTTTTCCCTGAAACAAATTTTAAATCAGTTTTAGCTGAAGGTTCAAAGGGTTTTTGAGTTAGACCTTGTAGCACAACTGTTATATCCCAAGGAGGGGAAGGATCCTTTATTGGTGGTCTTAGAAGAAAAATACCCTTCATAAAAGGATTACATAATTTATACAAAGCCAACAAATACTTTCTGCCTCCTGTGTGAAAATTAGGAAGGGTAACCATACTTGTCAAGAACAGAAAGGGGCAATGAGGTTTACTGAGCTCTTCAGCCAACTTACTTTTTGCAGGAATTTGGAGATCAAAGGGAGATGAGGATAATCATAAAGAAGACACAAGGGCCAAACATCGACTAGAGGCATCTCTTGGTGACTCCTCCTGAGGTGAGTAAAAGCAAACTACCTGTTACACTTGTTGTTGTAGGGAGTCACAAAGAGGTCATAGCAAGGTTGACCCCAATGACAGAAGATCATTTCCACCACAGATTGATTGAGACATGACTTGCAAGACATCAGGTCTTTTCTTCTGCAGAGAGACAATGAGAATGTGGGAATGGGAGATCTCATCAAACCATTTTCTAATTGTGAAGCATATTCTAAGGAAAACCACCATTCTAGCAGACAAACTAAGCAAAGAAAATATCTGAAGTCCAGGCTCTTTCCTCAAAAGCCCCTTACATCATTTTTCATAAAGATAGGGTTACCTTATGGACAAACCCTCCCTTTTTACCCATGTCTTGCATGGGTCATGTCTTACCACTGTAAAAACATGTCTCTTGTAATTTGTGTGTATACTGATCATGTCTAAATAACTAAATGTGTCTGTAATTTTTCTTTGTGGAGCTTTTCTCCCCGGGCCTCTGCTGAAAAAGGGCCTTTTCGGCTCAGTCAGACACCCTCGGTTAACAAATGTAAAATAAATAAAAATAAATAATAAATCAGGATGGATCTGCTTAGTTTGTCTGCTAGAATGGTGGTTTTCCTTGGAATGTGCGTCACAATTAGAAAATGGTTTGATGAGATCTCCCATTCCCACATTCCCATTGCCTCTCTGCAGAAGAGATAGGATCAAGTACCTCCTTATTTGTTGATGTACCAGACTAAAGACATATTGTTGGTCTGAACTGCAATAGTCCCTAGAGGGAGAGCATCTTGAAATGCCTGCAACGCAAGTAGGACTACTCTCATCTCTAGGTTCATAGGTTGGTACTAGGCTATCAGCCCTAGGGCCTATACAAGCCTAGCCATAACAATTCTCTGGCTATTTCTTCCCACACTATTTACTTCCCTGGACCCCTGTCTAGCAGGGCAACTGATATGATCCCCGGGGTGAATTTCCTTTCTCCCATCCAATTGTCAAGGTTCCTTTTGAAGAGGGCCAAAGAAGTGCTCTGCTTGACATTTATGGGCAGTCTATTCCAGAGTCTGGGAAGTCTCTGTGTCAGGAACCTATCCCTCCAGCATGTTTTGTTTATTGTGATGACAAGATTTAGATCCCTGGAGCATGTAGCTCTGAGGGATTGGGATTTCTTTAAGTGTAGCATGTCCAACAGCTCTGGGTTTGACATGGCCTTGTATGTTAAGCAGAGATCGCCCCTGAGTACACGATATGCGACAGAGTATAGCTGGAGTTTTTTAAGGCAATCAGCATAGGGCATCTGCTTTAGGCCTGTGATTCTTTTAGTGAGGTATTTCTGCGGCCTTTCCAGTTGTTGCAGATGTCTTGAGAGGTACATACAAATGGGGCAATGTATTCTATAATGGGTCTAATGAGGTATGAGTACAGTGGGACAATGACCTCCTTTTTTCTGGATGAATAGCCCTTAGTGATGAGGTGTGCCACATAGAAGGATTTCCTGACTGTTGTGACGATGTGGCTATCAAAGGTGAGACTACTGTCCACCTGTGTCCCCAAGTCTCTTATCACACTTTCAGTGTTTAGTGTACTGCCACCTATGTGGTAATTCACGGGTACATGTTTTTTCCCAAAGGGGATAACTATACATTTCTTGTTATTGAGCTTGAGCCCATGACTCTGGCACCAAGCATCTGTTTCTGTACGGCCCTTTTGTAGAGTATCCACATCATCTGGGGATTCAATAATTGCTCCCAGTTTGCAGTCGTCTGCGAAGTTTGTTAGCCAGAGTGTTGGCCTATACTTTATAGAAGTAGATGCCAAACAATAGTGGTCCCAGGACTGAACCCTGAGCTACTCCACTTGTCACTTGTCTGGAGCTGGATTTGGAGTCAGCTACTTTTACAGTGTGGGTTCTGTCTACTTTTACAGTGTGGGTTCTGTCAGTAAGCCAGTTGGCAACCCATCAAGTGATGTAGGGATTAATGCCCAGCTTAGTAAGTCTATCTATGATTCCAGAGTGGGGGGTGGTGTCAAAGGCCTTGGCGAGGTCCAGATAGGCTGTGTGGACCACCTTACCCTCGTCCATGGCTCTGCAGACTGATTCAAAGAAGTCAATCAGGTTCAGGAGCAAGACTGGCCCTTCACAAACCCAAACTGGATGGGGTCCAGTGTTTGAAGGTTGCCAATGTCTTTGTTTATAAGTTCCATGATAATATGTTCCATGGCCTTGCAGATCAGTACAATCTAGTGCATTGATATGCAGATTGGTCTCTTGATGGGGGACCACATGCCTTGGACTGCTCTTCCCAAGAAATGCCCCCATCCCAGTTGAGAAGTGTCCATAGTCACTGTGGCCATTGGAGGCAGTAGAATAAAGGGTTAGCCTAGATGAACTTCATCCGATTGGATCCACCAGTGGATGTGTTGTTTGTAAATCAGATTAAGCTTGACTGAAAAGGATAGGGGTTCATGAAGAATGGACCACTGAACAGCTAAAGTCCATTGAAAAACATGCATAAAGAAATGTGCCATCTGAAGTAATACAATTGCTGCTGCCATGGAACCTAGTGCTTGAAGCACTGATCTTGCTGAAGGAGATGGATGAGAAAGAAGTAGATGAACCTGACTTCTGATAGTGGACATCTGATGCGGTAGTAGTGATGCTACCTGTGTTGTCGTATCCAGAAGCGTACCAATGAACTCCAGGCTCTGGATTGGTGTTAAGTTTGATTTTGCATAGTTTATGGTTATATCCAATGACTTGCGAATCTGGAGTAAATAATACCTGGCATGTAGAAGCAGATGCCTGGAGGGGGTGGTGAGGAGCCAGTTATCTAGTTATGGAAACACTCGGAATCCTTTCAGTTTCAAGTGAGCTGCCACCACTGCCATGCATTTGGTAAACACCCTGGGGACTTTGAGTTCAATGGGCAAAGCTCTGAACTGATAATCACTGGCTCCCAGCTGAAAGTGTAATTGTCTTCAGGAGTGTCTGTCTATTTTAATATAATAGTACATGTCCTGAAGCTCTATCGAGCACATCCAATCATCCTTGTGAAGCAAAGGTAGGAGGGATTGCACAGTGGCCATTTGGAACTTTGACTTTTTCACGTATTGATTAAAACTGCTTCAATCTAAAATCAGTCTGCTTGGGCACTAAAACAGAGCATGAATAAGGTTTGAATCCTTTTTGGTCTAGTGGGAACTTTTAGATGACTCATTTTTTTCTAGCAGCTTTTGGATTTCTTGTGTTGCTGCCTTCCTTTCCCTGGGTGGAACATTGTGAAGCTTCTTTCTTTTGGATGTAGGGAGCAGGAAAAATGGTATGTAATAACCTCTGGATATTATTCTTAGCACCTATGAATCTTACATTATATTTGCCAAGGAGTCTGTGTGCAAGGACAATCATCCCTGACTGCTTCCAGAGTTGGACTGGGCAGCACTTCAGGAGAGTTGGAAGGGTCTGTCCAGAAAAGAATCCCAGAACCTCTGACTCTGTGGGCCTCCTCTGTTTCTTCATTAGAATTTAGTCCTCTGGTTCTGGAGGAATTATCATTGTGTGGGTCTTGGAAAGGTCCCTGAGATTTCTGGAACCACATCTTTTTACCACCACTCTGATTCCAGGAGAAGGTTCATTGAGGGGTAGAAAACTTGATTCCCATGGCAGACAGAGTCTTTCCAGCCTGTTCGCTGCAGTTAAGCATCTCTTTTACTGAAGGCCCAAACAAGGAAGTGCCACTGAATGGGGTGTTGATAAAGCACATTTTAAAAGGATCCACAAAGTCACATAGCCACATCCAAGCATGTCTCCTTATGGCAAAGCCTGAACCAGGTACTCGTGAAGTGCCTTCGGCTGTGTGAGAGATCAACCTCATTGAAGCATTTGATATGGATAAGAAAGTGACACGTTGCGAGGACATTATTTTGAAATCCTCTCCAGACATGGACTTTGAGAGAGTATTTGATGACTCTGATCAAATCTCTCTGACGTCCAGTAAAGTGTGCTAGGTAGTTTAGTGACCTCAGGACAAAAGTTGCCAAGGCAAAGACTTGCCATCCGAATCTGTCCAATGCTCTAGACTCCCTGTTTGTCAGATGTATAGCAGAGCTATTTTCTGCTAGCTCTTTCTTGGTGGCTGCCATCACCACCATAGCATCAACTGGGACTCCTTTGTTCCAGTGGGGTCTGTCTTGGCTAAGAATTTATCAGGTCTCTTTGGAATGGGTTCAGCTGTATCTGGTTCCCTCCAAGCCTGGTGGGAAACTAAGTCAATGAGTTCATCTCCCAGGGGGTAACCCAAGATGTAATGGGCCAGAACCAAAAGCTTCCAAAAATACTGATTCTTCAGGACAGAGATTTTCAGAAGACCAGACACCTTTTTGTCTAAGGATCTCTAAAATGTCTCCTAAGGAGATGTTATCCAGTGGTGATCTGGGGGATCCTTCTCCCTCATCAAAATTGGTATCCTCCATGAGAGACTCCATCAGAGAATCTATGTGCCTCCTCTTTCACATTCTCTTCCGATGTAATTCCTCTTGGGGCTGTTCAAGGAAGGTTAAAGAATAAAGGAGGAGTTCCTCTACTGGAACCAATTGGACACTTGTTGGAACTGGCTGTCCCTGTGGAATAGGTCTGACATACTCATACCTCAGAACCAACAAGGGAACGGAGATGGGATATGAAAAAATAGAAGGTGGTTCTCTGGATAGAGAAAAGGCCCTTTCTACAACCTCAAAGGCAGACGGACCCAGAGAGATCTGAACCAAATGAGCCAGAGCCAAGGCTCCCAGTGAAGTTAGGTCCTGAACAACCCCAAATCTATACTTTGAGGATAAAACTGGACCTGAACTGTCTAGAACTGAGGCTCCAAGGGGTAGAGGTGGATCTGACAACATCAGAATCAATCCTGGCCCACAGATCTGATGCTGACACTTCAGATCCGAGATATGATTCCAATCCCGTCAGGGATACTGTCAGAATCAAAGAAGAAATCTTCTTTGGATCTGACTCCAACCCACACAGGGATTTTGGATTCTGGAACTCTGAAACAGCTAGACAGATCTGAGAAGCAGAGCGAACAGTGTGTGATGAAGTAGGAAGACTCACGGATCTGATAGGGGATGGAGCTGGTATGACTCCCATCTGGATCTGAGCTCTGAGAAATTTTCACATCATTCTATCCACATCCACTTCTGATAAACTTCTGTATGACCTAGAGTATGTGGTGGATGGAGTTCTGGAATGTCTCTTCAGTGTTTGTAACAAACAGGATCGCACAGTAGGTGATATAGGCTTAATTGTGTACTCTGACGTACAACCATTCTGTGATGTGCCAGGTTTTGGATTTCAGGACCTAGGATTGGAAGATGGCACAGTAGGACTGGCAGATATGACTATTGGAGGTGTAGATTTCATGTCAGAAGATTTCGGATCTGAAGGTTGGGTCTTACGATCCGACACAGTCAGATACAAGATCTTATAGCTTTTGTTAGGTGGCTTCAATGAAGCCCTGGGGGACTTTGGTGGCGAGAGTTTTCTTGACTTTGATGAAGTGGATTTAGAAATTTTAGAGGAGGTTTCAGCCACTGAAGATGTAACAGAACAGGGAGAAAATTGTGCATCTTTCCCTTCACATCCCCTACAGATTCCAAACCGTGAAACTCTCCATGAAAGAGGAATCCCTACTTATTTTACCAGTAACTATCTTACAAGATGGTCAACAGCCTGCACAAAAGCCTGGGCTAAGACCAATAAATTACTCCTAGCCAGAGTAACTGACACAGGAAAAGTTATATGTTTAGTTTTCACTATCTTTGTAACAGAAAATTAGGGAAAACAGACCCATTATTGCCAGCAACAGCTTCCCAGGGATGGGCACAATATTCTGACTAAGCAGGGACACATTCCCAACATCTTCTGCCACGACCAACAAGAATGGCTCTCCTTTACCCACTGAGGTGACCGCAACTCCTGCAGAGGATGTGGCAAACTCCCAGTCCATGGTGACTGTATTTACAACACCAGAAAGATCCAAAGAAAAAGATGAGTGGTCTGAGGATCCAGCTTTGGCCACAGCACAGTCATCCATATATGGCTGAGGCAAAGTACCAGCCTGTTGCAGTAGCAAAGGCTGCTTAACAATGATTTTCTTATTTTGTCTGGATTTTGGTATGGCTGGTGATGGTCTGATTCATGCTCCATTTGTTCAAGATCCTGCAATTTTGACCCTGGAGATGTGTGCTTTACCAATACAGCATTATTAGATATTCAAGTAGGTCAGACCTGTACTAATTGATGTCAGAGAGGATAGCTATTCTTGATGACAAAGAACACATAGGGAGGTCAACAATGAGATGTAGGTGTCCTGCAAGCATGTAAGTCTCCTACCCAAAAAGCAATATATTGTAAGCAGTAATATTTCTGTATGACTTGTAGGTCATGGAACAAAAGCTGATGCAACAGTTATATTGTCTATAATTGTTTTGCTTTATTCATTGTACCAAAGAATGAACTAATTTATTATAAAAGCTTATTACTGCTCCAAAATGTGCCCTTTGACTTGACACCCTAATCAGCGTGCTCATTACAAATTGAACATATGTGTACTGGAAATACGATTGCTATCAATCTTTTTAACCTTACCTCTCAATTGTCCTGACTTTAGTAGAATGTCCTCACTATCCTGATATGTTTTCTCTGTCCCTCAAGCTTCTGGTAATTCTATTAGTTTAGAAAAGTAAATAGTAATTAAAAAAAAAGACACAGATGCAAACCAACATTGGTATGCTCTATTTCACAGCAGCTAGCTAGCACTATACTGATGTAATGTGCAAGTGTGCAGCCAAAAGTTCTATACGAAGTACATTAGTAAAGCACTAAGAAGGTGGAAAAAGAACACTAAAGTGATGTTATATAAAGGCAGTATTTAAAAAAGGTAAGCTATTTCCTTCTCAAATAATGTCATTGTATAATAGCAATAACCCGCTCCTGGATGTTGGTATTTCAGGATTTACCAACAGTTGCCTTTGCCTTTGTGATCAAACTACACCAGTAATGGGTAAATCCTGCGATACCCACACCCATTCAGGCATTATTACTAAAATATAGCATATACATGTTGCAGTTAAGTAGTCTAAACATGTTACATTTTAGTAATATATTTTTGCAGTGCTTTCTTTATAACCTCCAGCAATTGCAGAGGGGTTGACATTTGTCAGGTCATAATGTCTGTATTATTTGGAATGATGATCAGAATCATCTGATCTTCAGCATCTATTATGTAGTCATTGTTACATATTATTGTGATACAGTCTTTTCTACAAGACTGGACTACTGAACTGATAATGATTTCTGCATTTAGTTAAAAACTGTTACTCTGGCAGTTAGTACAGAGGACTAAAACTCTAACTTGTTATCGAGCTGCTTCTTGAGGCAAGAGTACAGGATTTGAATCTTTCCATCTTCATTTAACTATTTTGTGACACTGAGTGACTTAACCAGACTGTGCTTTGGAGCAACTGGGAATTTAAGCTAAGCTCCCTAATGGTCTTCTGGACTGCATGCCTAGTAACTATGAACCTGTTACTGTTTGCCAGCCATTCCTTATTGCATAGCTAATCCAGTTTAGGAAATGTTATGGCAATATCATCAGCACAGCAGTTTTTTTTTTATGCAATGTAGGTAATTTATTCTTCAAGGGCAGCAAGCAAAGCATTTGTAGATGGAACACTGAAATGCAAAGTTGTTTGCTAACAGCAACTTCTGCATTAGTAATAGTTCCATTTACTGTGGAGTTATTCAGATGACTTTTACTTCAGAAGAGATTATGTATACTGGGTGGTTACTATTTCTGATGCTGTCACAAATACTCATTTCTTCAAATTATACCACACTTGGCTGGGTCTTATGATGTGATGCTAATGTTTATACAATTTTATGCAGTTCATCCAAACCTACCTATAAAGTACATGTACTTTATTTCTTCATAATGACAAGGAGTGTACACAGTCAACAGAGTGGCTGTAACTGCTGGTGGGGATGAGGGCTATCTATGTATGAAAATATCATTTGCTCTTATCATCTTGCCATTTTAAACAGTCTTTAATCTAGAGTTGGAATACTTTGGCTACTGAGTGGATTGTGTGAAATATATTTGAAATATGTGACTTTGGTCATTATTATTGTTATATATTTTTTGACAGAGACATCTTGAAAAAGGATGCAGTCAATAATAACATTGTAGCTATAATTGCTGGCTTTGGCAGATCTCTGTCAATAAAAATAAATTACTGACCCTGCTGAACTGATGAAGTTAAAAAGGTAATAGCCTGTCTTTGCTGGATTACTGTGCATTTGTGTAAAGCAAATTGGAGTACATTACTGTTGTCATTTTTTTATCACATATGTGATATGTTCACAGTTGATAAATTGGCTGTAATTGTTGAGTATGGATATTAGTAGATTATATTAGCAGCAGTTTGAGTGGCCTTTTATGGATGAAATGTTCTGAAATGGGTAATTTTGTCAATGGTTCCTACATTTTGTTTCACTGCTTACTGGAAAAAATGTTCAAAACTGCAAATTGAAAACTCACTCTAACAAATGTTACTGGGTTAAACAAGAAATATAATTTAAAGCATTCAGAACACATGCATTTATGAATGGTCCTAAAAATATCTGCAGGGGGTCCATGACCTGAAGATAGTCTGAGGCTCAAGATACACTTGATCTACTACTACTTAACATGCATTAAATTTCAGGTTTCTGCTGTTGTAAAAATGTCTAAAAGCAGATCACATAAATGGCAGAATGTCAGATTCCAAAGATAAGCTATGATGACAACAAAAACACCTGCAGGAAAGAAAGTTTCTGTCGCCTTATATGGTATTTGTTGTTCAAGACTTCAATACTGATCTTTAAAGAAGACCATCTGAAAGAAAAGTTATGTACTCAGCATAACATTGGATCTGTGTTGTCCATTTTCATTCTTCCTCAACTGATGAGTCTTGGATCCAACCTCGGATCCAGCTCAGCCACCTTCACTAGATTCACGAATCCAGCTCTCATGATCCTCCCTTACCCATGATGCTCCACCAACCTAACATACCTCAGATCAAGTTTGCTGCCCCCAGGAAACAATAGTTTATTCTATACAGGATTAACTGAGAAGAAACAGCAGAGATGAAACTGGAGCTCAACCAAGAAACAATGGGTTCCCAATAAAAATCCCTTAGTTGTCCTCCAGGAAGAAAGGAAATGGGGTTAGGAGGGTGAGATGTTGAGGGAGAATCAAAATGGATAACACAGATCCATCGTTATGGTGAGATAATGAACTGCAGAACTGCTGGCAAAAAAAAACAAGTAAACCAGAAGCCAAAAATTTAGCGCTTTCATCCACTATTTAATACGTGAACTTCCTCAGAAACATTTTCAAGTGATTTCCAGTTCCTTAAATAACTTACTAAACAGGAAATGACATCATGACCATCAAACTGAAAAAATAACAAATGTGATTTTCTACAAAAATAAAGTATTATCATAATGATAACAAATAAAAATATACACACACATATATATATATATATATATATATATATATATATATATATATATATATATACATACAAATGAATGTATATACACATATATACACATACACATGTATAAATGCAAAAATACAGTCATAAAAATGCAATGTAAATTCATGCTGTGTGAATAGCATAATAATCAACTTGAACATATGAAATGCATATCCAATGCATATTATGGTGAGATAACTTTTGTATCTGATGTAGTCATTTTCATTCATTCTTCAACTGATGGTACAGTGTCCTCTGCTAGAAGAACCTTGGGTGGTCCTCATGGAAGGATATTTCAGAGTACTGCAGAGCCAAAGGCAGCCCTTTTCCTAGAAGTCAAGTCCAATTTGTAATGAGCAATAAAGGTATGAGCATTGGACCAAGTGGCAGCAGCACAAATGTCATTTTTATTTTTTATTTATTTATTTTATTTTACATTTGTTTACCAGGAAAGTCAGACTGGACACATGTCCTTTTTCAGCGGAGGCCCAGGGAGAAAAGCTCCACGTTGAACATACAGAAATAGTAAAATAAGGAGTATACAAAATGTAGACATTGAACAAACAGAAATAGTAAAATACATAATATACATCTATTGAGGCTCTTAACCAAAAAGATGATGAGATCACCATAGACCTCACTGAATGTGTTCTAAGCAGTGTAGGCAAAGACAAACCTCTCTACTTATAAACAAAGGATCTGCAATCAACCATTTGGCTAAAGTCACTTTTGAAACTGGTATGCCCAATCTGTTATGAGAAAAGGAGAAAAACAATTATCAGATTTCCAGAAATCTTTGGTTTGATGAAGATAAAAATGAAGTTGCCTATATACATCTAAAAGATGCATCATATATTCACCTTTATTGGAAATTTTTGTTACGAAACCTGGGAGTTTAATGGCTTGATATATGTTAAACTCAGAAGCTACCTCAGGTAAAAAGATGGGTTAGTATATAAAGACACACTATTGTTATGAAAGATCCGGTATAGAGACTTGGAAGAAAGGGTGTAGAGTTCAGAAACCCAAACAGCTGATGTAATGGCAACTAAGAAAAGGGTTTTCCAGAACAAAAATAATTAAGTCTGATTTGGCAGAAGGTTCAAATGGACATTGAGTCAAACTTAGAAGTAAGATAGTTAAGTCCCAAGGAGAAATATGGCCCTTAACTGGGGGACCTAAATAAAAAGGTGGCTTTCAGAAATGTGTTACACAACTCAGAAGAAGCCAAAGAAGCATGATTTTTGTCAGAATTAAAATTAGAAATAGCCGCTAGCTAGACTATGATAGTAGAGAAACTAGCCCTCTCTTTGAAGAGGGATGCTAAAAAATCTAGGACTGTGGAACTTGGTGTAGAAAAGGAATTCAAATCACTCTGGAGGGCCCAAATAGAAAATCCTTTCCGTTTACTTGTATAAACCTTTGGGAAGACAAAAGGATATGTTGGACTGGAGAGGTAAGCCTGGGCTATCTAGCCATCTTTGGCACTGGAGAAACCATGAGGTCATCTTGAGGCCTGTTATGTCGGGATGAGCTAGCCCTGTCAAATGAGACAGGAGGTCTGGACTGGGGCCCAGTATCCAGGGCTGAAACAGAGGATGAGGCCAGAGAAAGGTAAAAATGATTTGATGAGGCCAAAAGGGTCCAATGAGGATTACTGTGCTCTTTAACTGATAGGCTTTCTGCAAAAACTTTGAGATTAGAGGTTATGGGGGATAAGCAAACAGGAGACCAGACAGCCAATTGTGAACTACAGCATATCTTAGTGACTCCCACAGAGGATGGATCAGGGCAAATAACCTGCTGCATTTGTTGTTGAAGGGGGAAGCAAAGAGATTAAAACATAGCTGGCCTCATCAATGAAAATCTTTTTCACCACTTTGACATTGAGAGACTGCTCATGAGGCATCAGTATGGACTTGCTTAGTTTGTTTGCAAGCACACTGGATTTCCCCAGTATATATGTTGCAATGAGAAAGTGACTGGAAGAGATCACCCACTGCTATACTTTCATTGCCTCGTGACAAAGAGGATAAGATCTGGTTCCTCCCATTTGATGATGTACCAGACCTCAGGCATATTGCCTAATTACATCACAATTGTCCTATAGGGGAGAGCATCTTGAAAGTCCTGCAACTCTAGAAGGACATCTCTCATCTCCAGGAGATTGATATGGGAATTACCATCCTAAGGAGACCACATATATTGGACTGTCCTTCCCAGTAAATGTCCCGCACCCCAGATGGGAGGTGTCCATGGTCACTGTGGCTACTAGGTGAGGTAAAATAAAGGTATGACCGTGAGAAATTTCATTTTAATGCATCCACCAAAGTAGGTGTTCCTTGCAAAGTTCTGTAATCCTAAATGGAGTGCATAAGGACTGTTGAATAAACCACTGAACTGAAAGCATCCACTGTAGAATCTGCATATGGTATCTGGACAATGGGACTAGAGTTCTCGTTGCTACCATGAGCCCTAAGGCTTGCAGTACTATTCATGCTTGAGGAGAGGAAGGTGAGCTCACTTATTTCACCGGGGATATGAAGGATTGTACTCTTGTTGGGCGAAGAGAAGCTATCTGATTGACTGTATCTGGATGAGCATCTATGAACTCCAGGTTCTGCAAGGGAGTGAGATAGGACTTCTTGTAGTTTACTGTAATGTCCAGATGGTGACAAAACTGGGGCAAGTAGTCCCTTACTTGTAGAAGTAGATGTCTGGTCAGAGCAGTCAGGAGCCAATCATCTAGGTATGAAAACACCCAGAATCCTAGCAGTCTTAGATGAAATGCTACCACTACCATGCATTTGGTAAACACCCTGGGGGCTGTGGTAAGACCAAAGGGAAGTGTTTTGAACTGATAATGACTGTCACCCATCTAGAAGCATACATATCTTCTGCACTGTCTGCTCATTTTGATGTGATAGTCATCCTGAAGATCAATCAAGCACATCCAATCATCCTTTTGCAACAGTGGCAAAATAGACTGAACCATGATCATCAAGAATTTTGAATATTTTATGTACTGATTTACTTTGCTGAGATCCAGAATGGTTCTCAAGTCCCTGTCTTTTTGGCACTAAAAAGAATCTTGATTAAATTCTGGATCCTATTTGGTCTGGGGGGGGGGGGTGATTCTTGGATTACTCTTTTTTTAGCAGCTTTCTTATAGGTTCATAGGTATTTACTGTGCTAATGACCGCAAGGGACATTTTAAGCCTAGCCATGCATCCCAAATCTCTGACAAGTTTGATACCCTTGATAAGTGTAAGCAGGGGCTTGGGAGATGAACCATTTACAGGTTATCTGTGTCCATTAGAGACATAAGTGCCAAACCAGGGATGAATTTCCAGTTTCCCATCCAATTGTCCAAGTTGCACTTGAATTGAATTACTTCCAGATCTGCTGCCTCCCTCTGTTGGGTGTAACTTTGAGGATCTTCCTCATTTTTATGGGGGGAGTTTGGGAAAATGGTTTGAAATAACCTGGGATATGATGGTTTGCACCCAAGAATCTGTAGTGATAGACACCCAGGCTTCTAGGTGTAGGGACAAGTGCCCCTGACTGCTTCCAGAGAAAAGTAGCTGGGCAACTTTTCAGGAGCGTTGAGAAGGAGTCCCTGAAACCCTGGTTTTGGAGGCCAACTATTCTATGAGGACAGTGTCTTCCATTGCAGTTCTCCCCTTTGTCATTGGGAGAACTATCTCCTCATGAGTCTTGGAAAGGGTATTGGGACTTATGAAACCACATTC
Source organism: Protopterus annectens (assembly GCF_019279795.1). Classification (NCBI taxonomy): domain Eukaryota; kingdom Metazoa; phylum Chordata; order Ceratodontiformes; family Protopteridae; genus Protopterus; species Protopterus annectens. The sequence goes on along the minus strand of NC_056748.1, from coordinate 80,986,208 downwards.
TCCTACCTCCTTGTTAAGTTCATGAAAATGGTCTTTGAGGAGTAGAGAATTGGATTCCAAGAGCAGACAAGATATTCCCTTCCCTCTCATTTCTGGAAAGCATTTCCTTTACCTTTGGACAGAAGAGAAAAGATCCATCAAATGAGGCATTAATGAACAAACACTTGAAGGGCTCAGCAAAATTGCACAACTGCATCCAGGCATTGCCTTCTAATGGCTATGCCAAAACCCACCACTCTTGAGGTACCCTATGGAGCATGGAAAATCAACCTCATGGATGTATTAGATACACACTAAAGGGTGGCCAGCTGTGAATAAACCTTATTTTAGTTCTCCACAGACATGGACCTGGATAGACATTTGGAAAGCTCCTTTGTCAAATCTCTTTGCAACCTGGTAAAGTGGGCCAAATAATTCAACCACCACTGGCAAAGGTTGCTGAGGTGTAGACGTGGTTTCCAAATCTGTAAAAGGCCCTAGACTCCCTGTTGGGGGGTGGACAGATGTGCTCTGCTCTGCAAGCTCTTTCTTGGTCGCTGCTGCTACAAACATGTAATCTCAACCATGGCATCTACTGGGACCCACTTGCTTCAGTGTGCTCTATCTTTTTTGGAGCAGGACTAAAAATGTATCCGGTCACTTAGGAATTGGCTCCACAATATCTAGTTCCTTCCATGAGTGATGGGAGACAAGATATATTAGCTCATCAACCAGAGGGTTCATCAAAGATGTAGTTGGGCCAGACCCAAAGGCCTTGAGAAACACCGACTCCTCCTGAGGGAGGTTGGAAGACTATCCACCTTTTTGCCTTAAAATTTCCAGTATTTCTCCAAAGGAGACATTCTCAGGTGGAGATCTGGGGGACCCTTCCCCCTCATTGAAATCAGTGTCCTCAGAGAGAGATTCCTGAGGGGAACCAAGTGTCTCCTTTTAAACATCCTCTTCCTAGGGACCTCAATATTGCTCTTAAAAAACTTAAAAAATGAAATTGTTAATTACAAATGTGTAATTGAGTTTTTCTACCTTGGTCATCACTGAAAATGGGTTATACTCAGTCAGACATTCCTAGTCAACAAAGACAATAAATAAATATCAGTGTTTATGAGGTCAGATATAAAGAATCCCTACCGACTGACTGGAGGTATGTTTGGGCAGGCTATCCCAGTGGGAGAGAGATGAGAGGCTCAGAACTCAAACCCGAATTTGGAAGAGAAACAGGATCCAAGGGGGCAAGGATGTCCTTTTTCTAGTCAGAAAGAAAGCCCTCTCTACTACTTCAAAGGAAGAGACTCTAGGACAAACAGAGGCTGGCAGCACTACAGCTAAAGACCTCTGTGCCGATGAGCCCTGAATTTCCTCAGATCCCCTCCTCGAGGAGGGAGTCAGACCTGAGATCTCCAGTACCGAAGCACCTAGGGGTATGGACAGCTTTGATAACTTCAGAGTTGACTCCAATCCCCTGGAGCCAGTGCCGACACTGCATCTTCAAGACACCTCCTGCTTCAAAAGCAGTGGAGGCTTGTGACTCAGGAACATGGCTGGAATCAAAGAACAACCTGCCTCTGAATCCATTGAGGACGCCTTCAAGAATCTCGAATCTGAGGGCTCCAAAATCTTGGAGAAGGAGATATGATTCTCATGTCAGAGGAGGGCTGGCATATGAGTCAGATCAGAGACAGAGCAAGGATTACCCCATCAGGATATGAGCCCTTAGGAAATTCCTCATCATCTTATCCACCTCTGCTTCAGACAAGCTCCTGGAGGACCTAAGAGAGGAGCTGTAGATGGTGACCTGGAATGTCTCCTCAGAGTCTTCTGAGGAAAAGGTGAGTGGGGCCAAGGAGAGATTGGCTCAAGTGAAAACCTTGACAATTGGATCCAAGGCAACCTAGGTTTTGATGAAGTAGGATCTGAAGGTGTTGGCTCTGACTTTTCTGAGATTTTTGCATGAGGCTTAGTGGATGGAGCTGATGAGGTAGAATGGTCCAGGGACCTTTTTATACTTTTGGGCTAATTCAGGCTTCCCTTTTTCAGACCTCTTGGAGGGGATTTGAGCTCCAGTAACTAGAGAAGAAGAGGATGTAGGCCGAAGGCCTTTCAGCACTTACTTATTTTTCTGTTCGCTAAGAGCTCTGGAATTAAAGCCAGCACAAAAGGAGCAATCTGTTTCTAAATAGTCAGTGCCCAAACAGTAGACACATTCCTTGCATGCATCAGAATTGGGGATCTTATGCCCACAGGAAGTGCATTTTTTAAAACCAGTCAGTTCATCAGCCATGGTAAACCAATAAAGAAAAGGATTACGCTATAACATGATGTTTTTACTGCAGAACAGAAAATGTAGCAATAATGGTACCAAGAAATACCCTCTAAAGGGTAGGAAAGAAAAGATTACAGTGAAAAAAGGAAAAGTACCAACAATGGTACTTCATTGAGTGCCAAACAAGAAAAAGGTAGCAAAAGAATAGCCTGACAGATAGAACCCAAACTAATGGAGGTAAACGAGAGACTGAAAGTACATATATATATATATATATATATATATATATTTGTTTGTTTGTGTCTTTTGGCTTATATATATATATATATATATATATATATATATATATATATGGTTTCACTTCATATTACTGAAATGCTGAGATATCGAATTTCAGCATTTCGACAGTATAAAGCCGAAACCATCAAAACACCGGCACTTCACAATCACAAAACCAAAACATCGAACATACACAATACAGCACACAACACACAAACCGTAACACACATACACACACCACAAAACAATTAAATACAACAAAACACCACACAGACACACATCTACACTACACAAATGCAGGGGGGAAAGCCACCCTGCATCCCCCACATCCCCCCTATTTATATATACTAACTCCAAGATCACACAAACAGTAAAGAAAAAAATAATCACACAGCCAACACACACAATCATACCTCCACCTTCCTACCCTAACCCACTTGTACAAGTTAGAAAAACACTCACGCATACTCACTCACCTTAAACTGCAGACACCATCCCAGCCAAACACTTCCACAACATAACGTACATGCATAAGCGCAAATTCGACAAAGTCCTATTCATGCTTAGGCACTTTCGTTATTTTGATGTTTCAACTTCATGGACACGAATTTCTGAAATTCGATATTTCAGCAATCTGTATTTATGAAGTGAAACCATATATATACATTTATATATATACATATATATATATATATATATATGTATATATATATATATATATATATATATTTTTTTTTTTTTTTTAATTATATTATATATAAAATGAGCAGGAGTAAACTTAAAACTGTAAGATACTGAAAATACACCCAAAATCTCGACAGTAGGAGATCAGCAATCGACCGATATGGCAGAAAACGAGATCTGAGGCATGTTAAGTTGGTGGGGCATTGTGGGTAAGGGAAGAGCTCGAGAGTTGGAGCCATGAATCTAATGAAAGCAGATTAACTGGATCAGAGGTTGGATCCGGGACCCATCAGTTGAGGAATGAATGATAATGACAACATTAGATCAGTTAGATTCCTTGTGTCTGTTACTACAACTTTTTTTTAAGACTGCAAACTTAAAAGACCCATATCTGAAGGAAAACTTGCTCTGCTGTCAAAGCAGTCATTAATGGTATGGCAATTCAAAAAGTGAACAGTAGAGGGGATCTCAGAACTTAGTTTAGAATGGGGTGCTTGAAGTAATTCAAAGGATTGTTGTGATTATGATCCTTGGAACTGCAAGCCTCTAGTAATGAATGCAAAATAATTTATGCTACCTCTGAGCCAGCTGTGCCTCAAGAATGTTCTCCTATTTCAAAGTGTGAGCTAAGAATTATAATTTGTAGTTTTAAAGAGAGGGGAGGGATGCAGTCCTTCATGCTAGAGTAGTGCGGGGGTGGTGGGCAAACCTCCTCCCTTGCAAAAATGCTTTAAATATATGGGAGTAACTTTTGAAATATAGTCTTTTCATGGTGGAATCATTTTTTTTTCACACTCTCAGGAGTTGTTATATCCATTCTCATAGAATCCCAAAAATGTATCTATGGGTTTTGCTCCCCCAAAAGCTACCCAACATTACAGAGTCAGTGCTTGACCATGGACTACCAATCAATGCATGCTATTTCTCAAGAGATGTGCTTGGTTTGGTCACTGTAGTAATCAAAAAACAAAGCAAAACAGAACTGCAAAGTATTACTGAATAAAGTTCAGTATCTCAGGCTGTAGCTATGAGTTAGATAGCTGAGCATTTTACTATCGCTTCAGAGAAATATCACCTGAGGAAGGCACCATTAAGCTTCTGCAGTGCAGTAATTCATTATCTAAGTAAAGTTATAGAGAAGAAGGAAGTGGCAAACATTTGGGCTTTCAATCATAACAGTCACTTGCCCATAGTAGGCAGCAGTATCTCCTGGCCATGTGTGACAGAGAACTGTTTATGATTTATTTAGTTATGTATGTATATATGTATTTACTTATTTATTTATTGATTTAATTAATGTATTTATCCTCTGTTGGTTGGCTTAGTCCTACTAGTCTAATGGCTTCTTTTTGAGGGAGATGCAATTTGGTATTTATACAACTAGGAGGCATGTGGCCATGGATTTTCCCCTACTCAATTTACTGATAGGTGACATGGGATCTTTTGCATCCATCTGAGCTATTACCAACTCAAGCAGATGGAACCTTAGTTTAAAGTCTCAGATGAAGGATGATACACTCATGAGTGCAGACCCCCCCCCCAATGCCTGCAGTGTCAGAAATCCAATTAACTGGAGTGGAAATAGAATCCACAGTCCTCTCGTATTCCATATCAAAGGAAGCATGCTACCTGTTGTGTGATGGGATAATGGTTCAAGCCTTTCCTGGTAGTGCAGGGACTTTAAGCCAGCAGTCTTCTTGGTTAGGTTTGGTTAAGAACTTGCGAGGCTTTCCAGTTGCTTAGTATGTCTAGAAAGATAGAACCGGTCTAATCAGGGCTGCATAAAGAGGGATGATAACTTTTTAAAATCTGGATGATATGCTTTTATAAATTAGTTGTGTAAGATAAAAGGATTTTCTGATTACTGATGCTACTTGTGGTTGAAGGAGAGGGAATTACCAACTTAGGTTCCAGGATCCCTAAATATGTTATAATTTTCTTGTGGGATATTGGATATACTGTACATTGAGGGGAGAATCGCTTACCAAATGTGACAATATTACACTTTTTCACATTTAATTTTATCCTTTTTTTCCATATATCACCTATTTATGAGGGTTAGTACCTGCCATATTGAAGGAGTATCGGGATAAATTTGACAATAACATCCAATCTGCAGTCATCTGCAAACGTAGGTAACCAAGAGTTTTAAGATCAGAGAAGTAGTTAGCAAAAACTTGGTGTCCCAGTACTGAGCCTGGAGGGCACACCACTAGCTACCTTCATACATTCTGTGGAGGTACATGTGGGTTGTATCTTTTAGCCAGATGCTATCCACCTCAATAGATATGGATGTACTTTTAAGGCACTTACCTTCTACATAATGTCAGCATGGGGTATAGAGTCAAATGCTTTGAGCACATCCAAACAAGCTGTGTGAACAGAAAGATCACTGTCAACAGGCTGTGTGACTTTCTCAAGGGAGTTAACTAAACTGAATAGGCAGATCTCCATTTGACAACACCAAACTGATGTAGGTCTAGCCTGATAAGGTTTTCAACATCTCTTCCTTGACCATACTCTTCCCTAACATTCTCAAATCCTTCCGCCGCCTTATTCAACATAACCCCTCCCCATTTTTTACAACCTCTCTGATATTTATTAATCTTACTTCACACCCAGAATGTCACTTCTACAATCTTTCCTTCTGTTTCTATATCCCAATATAACATTAATACCTAGATTTGCCCCTTGAATTAACAACTTAAATCCCCTTTCGGTCTCCCTCACCTACACTGTTTCACTCAAACACTTTTCACAATCTCCTCACCTTATTTTCTCTATGAAACTTGTACAACCCTTTCACTAACTCTCATGCTCAATATTCATATATGTATTTTATTCTTAACTTATATCAATAATATTATCCATCAATCAATCAATGTCTTTTTATAATGTAAAGATCCTAGCTGCTTATATAAAATCTGTTACAGGTAACTGCTTTGCAAATTAAATGTACTGTATGAACTTATCCTTTTTAATCTGTATAAATCCCATTGATTCAACCCTGTATTTTACAGAAACTCATAAATGTAAAACTTATTTGCTATGCATAATTGTGCTGAAAACAATATTGTTCTTAATAAATGAAATTGTTAATTACAAATGTGCAATCGAGTTTTTCTCCCTTGGTCATCACTGAAAATGGGTTACACTCAGTCAGACTTTCCTGGCCAACAAAGACAATACGTAAATAAATAAATATCAATGTTTATGAGGTCAGATATAAAGTATTACATGGCTTTGCAAATCAGATTAGTCAGTATAATGGATCTATAGTTTCCTGGATCCAATGTAGGTCTGCCCTCGTGCAGAGGCATCACACTGTAGTTTGGCATACTTCAGGAAAACAATTTATAGCTAACTTCAAGTTTATGGAGGAAGTCCACAAGGGAGTGTTTGATGCTGGTGCTATTTTTTAGGCATCCAAGTAAATTATCAGGTCCAATGGAGAAGTATTTTGGTTAAAGAGAGCATCTTCATTATGCATTCCTTTGTGATGTTAGGCAGTATAAGGGATTTGAAAATTTGTGGAATGACAATAGAGATTTCAGGGGTCAAGTCTGCACTAAAATTGTCTGCTAGTATACTTGCTGTGTCTATTGAATCTGAGTGGATGGTGCCATTTTGGATAAATTTGTAACAGTGCTGGATGTTATTTCCTTGTTTCCTAATGTAACTAAAGAATGACTTACAATTATTATCAGCTTCAGAAGTGAATGTAAGCTCTTGGCTTGCCTTACTAGCCCTACTATTTATTTTTTATTTATTTAACATTTGTTTATGTTAGAGAAATATGTATTTGAATATATGTGAAGTGCTAGTTTAAAAGCAAAGTAGTATGTAATGCATTTTATTCTATTAATGATATAACAAAAAGAATGAATTCATATATAATTGCAAGAAGTTTTTGAAACTGCAGTGTGGCTTGTAGCAAGTTGACCTCTGACCCTGGCAGCTGCTAGCTCAGCAAGTTTTAATGTTTATGCTTTTCACAAGTGATTATCTGCTGGGTCAGGAAATTAAATATGTAAAATAATGAAATCTTCTGCTCTTTCCTGCTGGGATGATTTGGTCTTGTGTATGTGTTACTAGATAACACGCAGCTGTTGGGAAAGTGTTACAGGGGAACAAAGAAGTGTATTAGAAGACTGAATCTGTTATTGTATTCGGACTAGTTTGAAACCTTGAAGAAGTAACTTTACAGAAAGACATTATGTCTGACCAGGTGGATAGCAAGGCCGTATTGTTACCAGAGGAAAATTTTTTTAAATATACAGCATCAGCATTATTTAATGAATAGAACACTGTAAGCTAAAGTGATGTAGATGCCCTGTGACATACCACGTCAGTAAGGTGGGCACAACTTGAATGTAAAGACTATAAAAATTGTGTACTTCCTGTTTCATGTCAGACAAAATTCTGTACTTGTATGTTTTTTGCCTCCTGGTGTACACTAGTAAACTTTTGAACCTGAACCTCCTGTGTATTGATCTCTTGATTTTATTTAACAGTTTGGTCCTTCTTTAGCCGGAAATCCCTCAGACAGCTGCAGATCAGAGTCTACCGGTGGTCGAATACTGCACAGGAGAAGTTACCGAAACGATTCTTCTTGGGTGAAAAAGACCTCCGACTGAATTGTCGTTTAAAGAGGCTGGCCACTTTCTGATCTGTGGCCGAAGAGTGGATCCTGGACGGCTCAATACCGGAGGCTCAGGTAGGAAGATTTTGCCTTTTTTTCTGTTTTAGATCAGGGACTAGGTTACAGTAAATATTGTTGTCAAGATTTGTTATGCAGATCAAGGACAAAAGGAATTACTGTGTATTTGGTCATAGATCAGGGTAACAGAATAAGGTAGGGAGTTATTCTAGATAAACTGTGAAAAGGAACTGAAATTTTGATATCACGTGATAAGAAGGGTTACGTAACATTTTCTTTTACCATGGGAAATCAGTGCACTAAAACATCGCGAGATCTGCCCCTAACCGAAGACGCAAAATATATGCAATTACAACGTTCTGATAATGTTAGGTATTATACGAAATGGGTTAACAAATATGAATTCGATGGTAAATTAGATAAAACTTCACTGGTTAAACTCCTTAAGAAACTTAAATCTGATGCGGGAGGTCAGGCAAAGAAGCAACGCCAATTAGGGATTCCTCAGGCACACAGGTGGATTGAGGAAGCAAACCGTAGGGAACAGAAGACTAAAAATTCAAAAGCATTATTTTTAGACAAAGAAGATAATAACATAGTAATAGCAACAGCTCCTCCTCCCCTGCCCCCTCCGTTGCCTTTTTCAGGATATGAAGCGAGTGGACAGGCTGGTCCACCTCCGCGTTATCCTGAGGTCTCAGTGAGACTAAAACCGTTTGTTAGAGATCCTATTGAAACTAGGTCCCGAGCACGTAAGATACATGGGGATGCAGAATCGTATCAAATAGAGAGAAACCTACAGGATGAGAATGAGGAAGATATATGTCCACTTATAGAGGTCCCAAATCCTCAGGCAGGACAGGCAGGGCAGGACCCAACTCTCTTAGTATTCAGACCATGGACACCGGAGGATATCCGGAAAGCTACTGAGGGAATCCCCCATCCGAAAGTTAATTTTACAAAATTTTTAGAAGATTTGCAAGGCATCAGGTTGAGTTACCACTTGAATGGGGAAGAAGTAGAAAAAGTAGTCAGACAAATTATAGGTCCAGATTGGCACATGATTTGTGGCACCTGGAATCCTCATAATGCAGAGCTTAAACCACTCCCACATAGTGACGCAGAACTAGACAACAGAGTGAAAGGTCTTACAGACCGAATCTTTGAGAAATGGAAACCTAGAGCAGACTGGACTTGCATTAACTAATGCATACAACAGGAAAATGAGACGATCGATGGGTACTATGCTAGATTATTGGAATGTTTTAATAATCATAGCGGTATGACAGTTCCTGAAAATCAAGTGAATGATTCCCCGTATGAACAACAATTGAAAAATGCATTTTTAAAAGGTTGCATTGCACCTATCAGTAGCTTCATTACGAAGCATATGATAGACCATCGAACAGGTAGGCTACAAGCCTTACTTGAATATGCTAGGCATGCTGAAAGACATTTTAATAGCAAGAAGAAGAAGAAGGCGCAAGTCTTCACTGCTGAATACGGAGCTGAAGTATTTGTGTTACAGTCAGGTAAAAAGGGAAAGAAAAATGCCCAGGGAAATAAACAGTCTGACAAACGGTCAGAAGATTTTGAGGAAAGGAAAACGAGAGGTGAATGCTTTAAGTGCGGGAAGAAGGGACATCTAGCGATGGATTGTAAACAGAATAAGAAGGTAATCACTGAAGACAAGGGAGATGAGGACTGACTATATGATAGTGAAGATACATCATGCAGAAGTCAGAAATCATCAGGAGAAGTTAATAAACAGAAAACAAATGTAAATGTAATAGAAGGAATAGAGGAAGTGCAAGCAGATATGGAGGATGAAGAAAGTGAAATTTTGGATTTAGCATTATTGAGCCTAGAGCTCTACTTAGCAGATACAAAACCGGAAGTTACACTTCTGGTGGAGGGAAGAGAAGTTAAATTCCTGTGTGACTCAGGAGCGTCACGGACCCTGATACACCCCTCCAAGTTACCAGAACATTCTGAATCACCTGATTATATACTAGTGAAAGCTGCGAATGGACAGCTATACAGGGAACCACTTTCCCATGATATAGCAATAACTGACCCTGTTTCAGGTATGACCCAAAGAAGTAAGATTGTTGTTTCTGCAAAGTGTCCAGTGAACCTATTGGGTAGGGACCTTATGCAGATGTTTGGCATAGCAGTAGTTCCAACTGTACAGGGTATGGAGGCACAGAGACAAATGGATACTTTTGTGGTGCGATCAGAGGGTGAAACTTTTTATTGGTACAGCCAGGACCTAGTTACGACTGGTCCAGGGGCAGTAACCAAGGAACTGATGAACATAGCCATCAGTAAAGCCCCCTCCCTTGACACTGATCGACAGCATTTGTTACACTGTATTCTATACTACTGTAATACGCCAGGACCTGATAGAGAATATGAGCAAGAATTGTTCAAAAATTGTGCAACTAGATTAGTATTACGTACTTTGTATTGGGATACTGAGGGGAACAGTGTAGTTAGCTGTTCATTGCCTCAAGAATTCCTTGCATTATATAGATCAAATCGATTACCACATGTCAGCTTGACAAAGAACAAAAACGTAAAATGGGCAGACTTAGGGGAAAAGGTAACAAGATGGGAGAAACAGACTGACTTAGAATTGTCAGAACAGGGAATACAGAAACAAAAGTTGAATTGGTTGACGCAGACACACCCGGCTGTACACTTGCAATCTAGTGAGGACAGCTGATTAGCATTTTTATTAGAAGAAGAAGAGAAAGCTTTATGTGAGATACCAACGATTCTTTGGTCAACAGGCAAGTCAGATGTAGGACTTATTCGAACAGCAGGACCAGTTATAATTACACCGAAGTCAGCATTTAGACCACAGAAAAGACAATACCCTTTGAAAAAAGATGCAGAAATAGGAATCAAGCCTATAATAGCAGCATTACTCAGGGAAGGAGTACTGGTAGAATCTCCTGATTCACCATGTAATACACCCCTATTTCCTGTTAAAAAAGCAAACTGGGAATGGCGGATGGTTCAAGATTTACAAGCTGTAAACAATGCAGTGATACCCAGAGCACCCACAGTGCCAGACCCACATACCTTGTTAAATGACTTAAAACCGTAACAAAAGTATTTCTCCGTGGTAGATATCAGTAATGCTTTCTTTTCAATACCTATACATCCTGATAGTCAATACTGGTTTGCATTTACATTTCAGGATAAAAGGTATACCTATACTCGACTACCACAGGGATATTGTGAGAGCCCAACAATATTCGCACAAGAAATGGCTAGCAACCTGGCAGGGTTTACCCCACCAGGAGGTAGTCAAATTCTACTTTACGTAGATGACATCTTGCTAGCAGCCCCCATCCAGCAGCAATGCAGGGAAGATACTGTAGCGCTATTGAAATTCTTAGCAACACAAGGACACAAAGTGAACAAAAGTAAGTTACAACTCTGGAAAAAGCAAGTTAGATACCTAGGATATGTGATATCCAATGAAGGTAGGATATTAGACGAGGATAGAAAGACAGCAATTTTACAAGCACCCAAACCAGCAACCAAGAAGGAAATGATGTCCTTCTTGGGGACAACTAATTTTTGTCGGAGTTGGATAACAAATTATGCTTTGGAATCTGCTCCACTGACTGACTTGATATATAAAACACCAATGGCAGTGCAAGATTTATTACAATGGACACCCAAAGCAGAAACGGCTTTCTGCAGGTTGAAGCAATTGATAGCTTCTTCATTAGTTTTAGGACTCCCAAATTATCGCAAACGGTTCTTTCAGACCGTAGATTGCAAGCAAGGATATATGACGTCAGTGCTGATGCAACAACATGGGGATAAGCAACGCCCCATAGCCTATTATTCATCATAGTTAGACCCAGTGGCATGATCTTTGCCTCACTGTGTACAAGCAGTAGTTGCAGCTGCAATGGCAGTACAGGCCTCGGCCTCAGTGGTATTATTCCACCCTCTCACATTGAGAGTGCCTCATGCAGTCGCAATAATCTTACTGCAAGAAAAAGTAGCATACCTCTCTCCTGCTAGACATCTTTCATGTATGACTATACTGCTGAGCCAACCTCATATGACAATTGAATGATGTACGACATTAAATCCATCAACATTACTCCCAACTCCTGCAAGATGGCACACCGCACAGCTGCCTGCAGGAAATTGAACAGTTAGCCTTGCCTAGACAAGATCTCACAGATATGCCCTTGGATGATGCCGAGGTGACATATTACGTGGACGGCTCATGCAGAAGAGGCCCTACAGGAAAGCATCTAGTGGGGTATGCAGTAGTTACAGACACTGAAATTTTAGAAGCCCAGCCCTTACCACATAACTTGTCTGCACAAGCAGCAGAATTGATAGCTTTAACACGAGCATGTACTTTAGCAAAAGACAAATGTGTAAACATATATACTGATAGTCAGTATGCTTTCTCTACAGTACATGTATTTGCGCAACAATGGAAGAATAGGGGAATGATAACATCTAGTGGAAAACCAATTAATCATGCGCAATTTATTTTGGAATTATTAGAATCTATTCAGTTACCTACTAAAGTAGCTATTTGCAAATGTGTAGCTCATACAAAACAACAGGATAGGATTTCGAAAGGCAATGCGAGAGCTGATGCAGCTGCAAAGCAGGCGGCCTCAGACTCAGAAACTTTACTTTTGAATGAGGAATTACAACCCTCTGAGATTTTAGATTTAGACATGTTGAAAACAATGCAGATGCTTACTACAAAAGCAGAAAAACAAAAATGGGAAAAACAAGGCGCAATTCTTGAAAATGGACTGTACATTTCCAAAGAGAAAAAAAAGATATTGCCGTCTAATTTATTTAGATATGCAGCTTTGTTGAGTCATGGGCAGTGCCATGTCTCAACAGGGGGGATGGTACAGTTAGTAAACCGAATATTCCAAACATACGGATTCACAAACTACACAAAAAAATTTTGTGCAGCTTGTCATACTTGTAACAAGCACCATGCACAAGGGGCATTTAAACCTAAGCAAGGAAGTTTTCCTATACCACCATATCCGTTCCATACTATCTGTATGGATTTCATAGAATTGAATAAGTGTGAAGGGAAAAAATATTGTCTAGTCATTGTAGATATGTTTTCTAAATGGGTAGAAGCTTTTCCAACCAAGAATCCGGATGCAGCACAGTGGCGAAAGCCCTGATAAAAGAAGTAATCCCTAGATTTGGCATTCCGGAAAGGATTTATAGTGACAATGGCACACATTTCGTTAATCAGACAATCCAGCAACTTGGAAGATTTTTTGGAAACTCCTTGAAAAACCATTGTGCCTACCACCCACAGTCTGCAGGACTGGTGGAAAGGTACAATGGAATCCTTAAGAACAAACTTAGGAAGTTAGTTGATGAGACCCAGAAGAATTGGATATACTGTTTGCCTTTAGCACTGCTGAATATGAGAATGGTTCCAAATGTGAAGGGTTTGACTCCCTTCGAAATGGTTTTTGGGAGAGCATATTATGTGCCTCAGTGGAAAGCTCTCATGCCTGCAGAGCAAGAGGCTGACAGTTCATTAGCTAGTTATATTAGGAAACTGTTAACAAATAAATCTGTTTTGCAGTTTAACTCTTTTTCAGATAAGGAACAGACCAGACCAGTGGAAGCAGTTTTGGCTCCGGGAACGTGGGTGTGGTTAAAAGTGACGAAGAGGAAGAATTGGGCGAGTCCAAAGTGGGAAGGACCGTACCAGGTACTGTTGGCAATGCCTACTGCAGTCAAGAGTGGCTGAGAGGACGTCCTGGGTCCATTTGACACACTGCAAACCGGTAAAGAACTTTCAACTTGATAAAAACTTTGTGACTGATATACAACAAGGGCAAAATGGCCAAGAACAAAGCGAATAGAAATGTAGATCAACCCCAGAGATGTTGTATAATCATTTTGTTGAGTATACATTTATTGACTATAATTGTGACAATTTTCCTCTTGTTGTGGTTTTTCTTACACTCAACCACACAAGTGAAAGTGGGAAGACATGACGAAACATCTATAGACTGGCATCCAAATTTTAACACATACCTAGCCATGAAACGTGTATATGCAGAGACTATGAACATTTCAAATTGCTGGGTTTGTACAGCTATACCAACAGCATATGGAGGATTGATAATGTCCGCTGTCCCTCTGGGGATAAATGAGACTTGGGAAAATTTGCTTTTAGACACAGGGACTGTGAGATCACAGGACAAAATAGCTTTGTTTTTACCTGTCACACAAAAGGGAATTGTATGTTTTTATAAAAATGACACTCTCCAGGTGGGCTGGAGCAATTGTAATATAACAATATCTTATCGGTGTTATATTAAGACTAGTAATGGCAATACCCTTTGCAATACTAATTATGACTCATATTTGAACTCAATGAAAACAACCATGAATGAAATTTGCAAGAATCCTGTTTTATTTAAACAATTGTCAGCTATAGACCAGAAAATGTTTCATGCAGGGTTAATGCGTATTAGTACTAAAGTAGAAAATTGTTATTTTATTTGGGGGAAAAAAGCATACAAATGGCTACCTGAGAATTGGTCCGGCAGTTGTTTTTTGGGTTATCTGGTTCCAGCTATAAGACATAATGCAGAATTACCTTTGGGTAAGATACGAAACGTGAGAGAAGCAGCCCGAAAACCTGAAGGTCCAGTTGAAAAGCCTGTAAATCCAGTAGGACGGATCGAAGCTGGCTGGAAAGACCATAATACCGTAAAGGATAAAAGCAAATTGACTCATATGGACTTGAGTGACAGTGTTATATCTTGGGCAGGAATATTCCCAGCATATGGAGCAGTCAAATCAATCTGGGAGTTGAGGAAGCTGTCGAAACTTCTCGAAGTAATGAGTAATGCAACTTTCTCTGCCCTAGAACTGGTGACTGATTAACTGAATGCAATGAGAACTGTTGTGCTACAAAATCGAATGGCTCTTGACTTCACCCTAGCGGCGAGAGGTGGTACGTGCGCGCTTATCAAAGAAGAATGCTGTGCATACATTCCGGACAATAGGCATGAAATTAACAATCACCTAGAGGTAATTCAGCAAGTATCAGCCATGACTGAACCAGGCCCAAACCCACTGATGGACTTTTTCCAGAATCTATTTGGGGGGTGGGGTTCCATCCTAATGAATATTCTGTTTGCTATTTGTGTGGGTTTACTCCTAATAGGAGCATGTGTTTGTTGTGGAATTCCCTGCATGAAAAGATTAATCAAAGATTTTATTGATGTATCTGTTACTGAAACTTTGTACCAAGATATTGAGATTGAAAAATTGATCTCAGACGAAAACTTTTTCTGAAGTATAGATCAAATGACTCACCTAGCTGAAAATCCTTAGTGGAAGAGGTTAGGAGACGAAATGACATTATGCATACTTCAAAAAAGAATAAAAAGTATTAATAGGAGGGAAAATGTTAGAGAAATATGTATTTGAATATATGTGAAGTGCTAGTTTAAAAGCAAAGTAGTATGTAATGCATTTTATTCTATTAATGATATAACAAAAAGAATGAATTCATATATAATTGCAAGAAGTTTTTGAAACTGCAGTGTGGCTTGTAGCAAGCTGACCTCTGACCCTGGAAGCTGCTAGCTCAGCAAGTTTTAATGTTTATGCTTTTCACAAGTGATTATCTGCTGGGTCAGGAAATTAAATATGTGAAATAATGAAATCTTCTGCTCTTTCCTGCTGGGATGATTTGGCCTTGTGTATGTGTTACTAGATAACACGCAGCTGTTGGGAAAGTGTTACAGGGGAACAAAGAAGTGTATTAGAAGACTGAATCTGTTATTGTATTCGGACTAGTTTGAAACCTTGAAGAAGTAACTTTACAGAAAGACATTATGTCTGACCAGGTGGATAGCAAGGCCGTATTGTTACCAGAGGAAAACTTTTTTTAAATATACAGCATCAGCATTATTTAATGAATAGAACACTGTAAGCTAAAGTGATGTAGATGCCCTGTGACATACCACGTCAGTAAGGTGGGCACAACTTGAATTTAAAGACTATAAAAATTGTGTACCTCCTGTTTCATGTCAGACAAAATTCTGTACTTGTACGTTTTTTGCCTCCTGGTGTACACTAGTAAACTTTTGAACCTGAACTTCCTGTGTATTGATCTCTTGATTTTATTTAACAGTTTACCAGGAAAGTCAGACTTGGAGCAAAGCTAATTTTCAGTGGAGGCCCAGGAAGAAACGTTCTAGACGCATGTCTTTGTAAAGCGGGAGGAAACCGGAGTACCCAGACAAAACCCACATGAATACAGGGAGGACATGCAGACTCCACACAGGAGGCACTCCAGCCGAGAATCGAACCGGAGAACCTCTTGCTGTGAGGCAACGATGCTACTGCTGCACCACTGCACCATCCAGCTACTAGCAGCTGTTACTTGCTTTACCAATATTCTTGATGCAATCTTTAAACTATAGAACTGTAAATCTGTTGTGTGATTTAAAAAAGTATTTTTTCTATTCTAATAGAGTTTTTAGGCTGATGGACCACCAGCAAGTTTGATCTTAAACTTCCTATTATATTTTGCTCTAATAGTGACAGCCATGATAAGATGCTAATCTATTTAGGAATAGAATTCCTTTGTATAAGTAGTAGCTGTGCCCATGTCAGGTCTGGTGATGGTACAAGTTAAGTTGTATAGCTCATCACAGAGTTTAAGGAAGTTTTTTTTCTATTGTAAGTCTCTGAATAAATAATTATTGACTATAAAGTGTTTTAGAGATTTTGAAAGTGAAGGTTACAAGTTTATGGGCAGACTGAACCAGAAATGGAGACTCTTGAAGGGTGGTACATTACGTGGTTATATTAGTGAAGACCAGGTAATAAACCTTTTGTCCTCTAGTTGGTTTGTTAACTATATTTTCCAAATCATTTTATTTTATTAAGTATAAAAAATTCTGGACATACCCAACTTTGAAAGTATAGAAGCTCCAGCTTATGAGGAGGGGGGGTAGATGAAATCTCACATTTTTAAAGGTATCTTTGGTAATAGGTAGTTCCTATTAGGAACTTCAAATTGTTATCAGGGGATGTGGAGGGTATCCTGTAGTACACACTAAGATGATAGTTTGCCTTGTTCATGGTAAGTTGGAGTTCAACTAGTTCAGTTTACGGGTCTGTGGAAATCTGACCAGAGTTGATGCTGTTCTAGACAAATATTGAAACATCACTACTGTTTTCATTAGGCTTGAATGCATGGGAGCTGCAAAGCCCAGGTGAAGAGGGAGTGCTAGTTTTACATTAAAACCAAGTCTCAGTAACTAATAAATGTGTATTACGTTCAAGTTGCATGAGAGCCTCAAGATCAGACAATTTTTATTAGGGCTTCTGCCACTGACAAAAGCCACCTTGACATAGTCCACTTTAGCATTAGTGCTACATAACTGCTTGCACATCCCTATGAGGAGGCTGCTTAAATATTTGTATAGTGAGGTAGCCTGGACATTTGCATGAAGTAGCCCACACATCAGTATGAGGAGATTGCACATCTATGTGAGGAGGCAGTCTGCAAATCCCCATGGAACTAGCCTATATATCTATATGGGAAGCTAACCTGCATATCTGCTTGAGGAAGTAGCTTGCACATCTGTAGGGGAAGATAGCCTGCACATTTATACACAAAGAAGAAGAATACATACAGCCATATGAGGAGGCAGCTTGAAGATTTGTATGGAAACTTATACATCTGTGTGTGGAGTAACCTGATAGTCCACACAGGAAAATAATCTTTGCATCCTTGTTAGAAGTAGCCTGTGCACCTGTTTGAGGATGCTGCCAGCACATTTGTAAGGGTGGTGGGGGGGGGGGTAGCTTGCACATCTTTATTGGAAGGTAGCCTTCATATCTGCAGGCTGAAGTAGCTTGCACATCTACATAGGAGGTAGCTTGCACATCTGCATGAAGAGGCAGCTTGCTCATCTCTATGGGGAGATAACCTGCACATTTGCACAGGGAAAGAGTCTGCACATTCCTTTGGGAAGTAGCCTGCATGTCTCTATAGAGAGGTATCCTGAATATCTTGCATTGGAAGGTAACCTGCATGCACATCTCGACGGGAAGGTATTAATGCACATTTGTGCAGGGAGACAGCTTGAAATCTGCATAGGGAAGTGATCTTTCCATCCATGTGAAGAATAAGCTTGCACATCTGTATAGGGAGATAGCTTGCACAACTGTATAGAAGGGTAGCCTGTACACCTATGTGGAGAGGTAGTAGTAAAAAGCCTATGCATCCATATAAAGAGGGAACTTACATATCTGCAGGAGACAGTAGCCTGCACATCTATATATGAGGCTATGCCCATATCTGTATGGGGAGGAAACCTGCACATCTATATAGGGAGGAAGCTTGCACATTCATATAACAAGGTCACTAGCAGGGTTGTGACATCCCATCAGCCCCTCATAACATATCTTGCCAGCCAATTATGTGGGAACCACAGTCAAACAGCCATGTACAAAAGGATAAGGCTACCACATTCATTTTATAGTCCTGGATTTGATTTCCTCATTCTCCACTTGCCTACAATGTGACTCATGAGTAATTCACTTAGCCAGACACAGCTTTTGGGTCATCCCTACAAAAAAGGCACTTGTGTCTAAAAGATGTTCCTAGCTAACAATTGAATGAAACAAAATAAATGAAAAAATGATAATTCCACTGCTGAAATAATTGAAATCAGACCCACTCCTGAACACCTGTGTAGAAATCAAACACGTAAATCTAGTTAACAAATTCTCAAAACAGGTTATTGCTGAATAACCAAGCATGGAGATCCCTAAGTAGAGGCTAAAAATTAGTCATATCAGTTTTCTTGCCTAAGATACTCTCACTTTGTGAAGGAACAGGTTGTTTTTCCTATTCTATTTCTCACTCAGAGAAGATCAGTTCATTATGTGCCTGGGAAGGGAGATATACCAAACTTACTCTCATGACATCTGTTAATTCAAGTAAGACTTGACCAGTGTTACTTTGTAAAGGGTACACCTGCTACATAAATGAGTTGATAAATATAGTACAAAACAGCATCACTGCTCATCAGTGAGAAACAGGAAATAAAAGTGTCATCACTCATCCTAGTGACTCATAGATGAAAGTATTAATAATGTCTGTGGAGAGATGAAGATGTGATATGTAGATAGAAGAGTCACTTCTCATCACTGTGACATGAGACATGAATGTGTCACTGCTGACATCACTGACAGGGGCAATGAAAGTGCCACAACTCACCACTTTAAAAGGAGACATGAATGTGTCCCTACCAACCACTATAACAGCAGACATGAATGTGTTATTGTTCACCTTAGTTTCAAGGGTGATGTTTGTCAATGCTCATCGGTGTGACAAGGGAGAGGAATGTTTCACTGTTCACCACTGGGACAGGGGACAATAATGGAGCACTAATCACCACTGTGATAGGAAACAAGAATATTTCACTTTTGACCACTGTGATGGGACATGCTGCCTGCCACTGTGAGAGGGAAAATAAATGTACCACCACTGTGACAATGGAGATGAAGCAAATGAGTTAGACTAACACTTTCTCATCATTTTATGCTGACAAGCACAATTCTTTTAGTGTGCGTACAATGCTTCCATTGTGTGTAATTAAACTAAGTAACTGAATTGAAGTTAACAGACATCCAGGCTTGAAAGTTACTAAAAGTAGGTAAAGCAAGCCCAAAAGAGCTTTGCAGCTCAGTTGCTTGTAGGAATAACACAGAAAGATGCAAAATCAGTAAGATTTAATTCAAAGTGTTGGGAATACATACATAGATAATAATACTATGACGTTTTACACGAATCTGCTTCACTGTGATTAATTTTGAACTGGGGTGCATGGCATTGTGGGGCATAATCTAAAACTTTGTTTGGGTTGGGCCCACTACTTTGCAGATAAAATATTGTGTGGTTACCATGATATTTAATAATTTAATAGCTAACAGCACAGCAAATGCATGTAATACAATAGCAAAAAAGGTATTTGAATGCTGGAACTAATAGTAATAAATATCAACACACAAGATACATGAAGTAGAAAGCAGGCACTTTCATCTCCAACTTTGGCAAAACAGTCCCCTGTATTTCAATAAAAAACTATGCGAGATACTTTAATGTGAGCCATAATGCAGTATATTGCCACATGCCAAACAGCCAAGTGGGACACCATCAGTTTTAATTATTGTTAGCACTTCATCCCGAGAAGGTTACACCCAAAGGAAAATGAAGTGTACTGTCCTCCACCATGATCACTTACATATATGTCAGGTTCTACTGGCCATGTGCTACTGGAATTGTACAAGATCCCATCTAATCTACCATACTTTTCCCTTACCATTGTGGTTCAGCTCAACAACTTACCTTCAGTTCTGACAGCTCCCTTAGCCACCCTTTCACTCTTCATTGAAACTGCTCAGACTGCTATGTGACATCGCCATCTCTGGTACCCTATTGTGCTGCACACTACCTTTTCCATGAATCAGTGCCCTTTCACATGCTTTGAGCTCTTATCTCTCCAAACAAAATTTCATCATCCTTTTCAGTTCATCATTCCCCTCCCCATTCTAAAATATGTTTTATACAATGAACACTAACAGCCACCAATGTACACATATAATGCACAGACAAGAACAGGACGTAGGAGGCAGTACAACACAAATGAAAGCTGCAGTGTGTGAACACAGCAAAACAGGCCATGCAGATGTATGTGAGCATGCTGCAAGGGTTACAGGGCAGTGCAGGAGTAAAATGCACAGAAAAACCAAAGCTCCAGCATCAGCAACACAGACACCACTGCCCCCATTACAGCTACTGCTCTAATCCTTTCTCATGCAACTATGCAAAACCTTACATGGGCTACACTTGGCTTTTGAATACGGAAAACAACCACATGGAGCCACAGCCAGTTCCTTTCCATTTGTTTCTCAGATGCTGATGTGTGACAATATATATCATAAAAGGCAAACAAACTGGGAAGCCCTTGTCTCCTGACTAAATATAATGCAGCTTTTAAACTGTTACTTCACAGCAGTTCTGACAGATCACTAGCCATTGGGTAGATGTGTGAAAGACTGTTACATTCCACATTTTGTGCTGCTTGCAACATGGAGCTTTACTTCACACAGTATTTATCAATTAATTGGAAATGCTGGGATTTGCATAACTGTATAATGCTAGCCAGGTTCAGTGTTTGGACTGGCATGTTCAAGTAAAAAATCACTATAACAGGAAAACAGCATCAGTTAATATAGTAAAATGTGCACAGTGCTGAAGGATTGCAAAAACCTACAGTGCTCTCTACAGTTCAACACCATACATAACAGTTCTCCACAAACTTTACCTCTCCAAGAATGGGTAAAAGAACAAAGTTGTTACTGCTATTAATTTGTGTAAACTTACACAATTGCTATCCATGATATGACAACTTAATGGTAAGTGCCAAAATGCCAGTAATAACTTTGCTCTACTGAGTATGTGGAGGCTGACAGTCTACGTTTGTTTGACCAATAAGTGCACATATTTTAAAATCAGGACTCTCAAAAGGCTTGTATATATTAACTGTAAAATAATGGCTACGTACTCTCAGTGTTTAGTAGGTGTCAGCATTCCAACATAGTAATGGTAGTGATTGTAAATGTTCTAATACAGTAAAGCAGTTTAAAACTTTAAGAGACTTCACTAAAAGACACAACCATTTGACTGAAGTACAAAATTTAATGCAGTCCAGACACTATTATTATTTTTGTTCACCTACTGTTAAACAGCTTTGGTACTTAGATAAGTGACCTAGCATATTTCATTGCCTATACTATTGTAAACATCGTTTATATTTCAGAAAGTGTTTTTTGTTAAACTTATAAGACCAGTTATTGTTAATAATTGGAAAATGACTGTACAATTCAATCTCTGGTCATGGATGAAAAAGGTCAAAAGACCAACCCACCTACCCACTTATCAAATCTTTAAATAAATAAATACAGCTGGGGAGAAGTGTAGCTGACAAACCCATGATGAAAATCAGCAGTCAGAACAAGCTACAAGCACAACATTCATGCCACTAGAGAATGAAACCTGTGTTATTTGTAGCCCACAGAATGAGGGAGCAGACTCTTTATTGATCACACTATTCCATGCCTCACTACAACTATGTATACCCTGAATATGATCTTCTTCAGCCTTCTCCTCCTCAATGTCAAAGATTAGTAATGAACTATACTGTTTGTAACAGTACATCTTACTGTGAAATATACTGCATTCCAACTTCACAATGGATCTTTCGGGATTAAGCGTCAACTGGTATATTGCAGTTTGGTAACATGGTTGATACTATAGTGGTTGCACAGCAGGTAAAGATAATACATGGCAGCACAGTTCTGCCATTCAACCTTTATGTTTTACAGAGAAGGATGCAACCCACAATGGCATGCTATGTAGTCAGTGCAGTTTCCTGGATAAAGTATGATTCTTTGAAATCTAAATACAAACTCCTGTAGAAAATTTAACAAAGCCTTTATACCCAAGACATGGTTGTATTAACCTGGCGAGGGTCTTTTTTCAGTGATAAAAATATTCAGTTAATTGCATTTAATACATTCTTTTCAACAAACCCAATTTTATTCAACTGAAGTGTACCTGTTCTGAACAGAGAAGGACAGGCAGGTTATTAAAGGCAATCTCCGTAGTAGACCAAGATGATCAAGAAAAAAAAATGGTTTGGTATAATAGCCTGGCTCCATACTGAATCGTTTTATTATGCACAGGGGATGGCAGTGTAGTAAAGCAGATTTATTATTTATTTTATTTATTTATTTATTTCCAGTTTGGTTACCGGGGAAGTCCACTGGGCCAACATGACCCGTTTTCAGTGGAGGCCCGGGGAGAAAAGCTCCAAGAAAGCATTGTACAAAATCTGTTACAATAAAACACAGGAGTATACAAGATAAAATTGTAAAAAGAGTTAAAAAAATAAGAATATTCACAAGCATAGTTAGCAGAATTCCTAGAGAGAGACGTTATGGGTTATACAGTTTCCTTTAAGCAATGGTACTGAAGTGCTGAGTGTGGAAGTCAGTTACATATATAAAGAGAGGAATTTTGGATATGCTTGCTTAACATGCACGTTTTTGAAGTAGAAAACTATTCACAATATTTACATTATTTACAAAGTTGATTCATGTGAGCATAGTTGTAGTAATTGTTAGAAGGTTAGAGGGAGTAAAGTTAAGGAGTTATAGGGAGCTTGTGAAGGGTAATAGGTATAAGACTATGGGAGATTGTAGAGAGTTAAAGTATGAAAAGAAGGGACCCCTAGGGTATAGACTTAGAAAGGAGATTAAGTAGGGTGGAAGCAGGTGCATTTCCATTTAGTGGACAGGTATTTGAAAAGCTGGGTTTTGAAGTTGTCAGAGTTAGGAGTGGTTCTTAGTGAGGTGGGGAGAGCATTCCATTTTTTGCCTAGAGCATATGAGAGGAGAAGCTGGCCAGCAGGACGCTTAAGTTTGTGGATAGCAATTAGATTCTGGTGCTCTGATCTGAGTGTTCTATTAGGAATATAAGGGGGAAGGGTATTAGCTAGAGCAGGGCATTTTGTAGGATGAAATACAAGTCTATGTGCTGTGGATAGTTGCAGGTAGTCAAGGTGGTTTGAAAGTTCGAGCCAATGTAATGATTTAAGGGTGAGGCAGTGGTGGGTGGAATTTTTTGAATTTGTGGCAAATTTAGAGATTTTATTGTAGCAGTTTTCTAGTTTGGAGGTTGTAGAGGCGGACAGGTTGGTTAGGAGAGGAGCCCCGTATAATAAGGAAGGGAGAAGATATGTAGTGGCAAGAGTATGTCTAGTGGAGTGAGAGAGAAAGCGATTGCTCCTATACAACATACCTAGCTTTTGGTGGGATTTTTTAATATTTTGTTGTATATGTGTGTCGAACTTGAGGTGTTCGTCCACAGTTATGCCTAGGAGTTTTGCAGAAGGCACCACTTCTATGGGTGAGTTAGTTTGGCTAAGAACTTTGAAATCATTTTTGTTGAATGAAAAGGTCTTAGAGGGGGGGAATAGCAGGATTTTAGATTTATTTGCATTGAGAGAGAGGTGGTTATGGTGCATCCAGTTTTCTGCTGCGGAGAATGCAGCTTGGATTTTTGTCAGCAGTTTGGAGAGGTTAGTAGCAGAGCAGATTAAGGTAGAATCATCTGTATATTGAATAATTTTTGTCTCAGGAATAGCAGTGTGAAAGTTATTGATGAAAATGTTGAAAAGCATGGGCCCAAGGATGGATCCCTGAGGAACTCCAGTTGGGGTAGGTAAGAAGGAAGAGGTGGAGTTCTTCCATTTGACTGCCTGAGATCTGTCAGATAGATAGCTGGAGAACCAGGATAACGTTTTTGGTGAGAGGTGAAGGTTTGAGAGATGGCAGAGTAAGTGCTTGTGGGAAATGGTGTCAAATGCCTTAGACAGATCTAGTAGTACGGTAGAAACTAGGTGACCTGAGTTTCAGGCTTGAGTGACAGTTTCAAGGAAGGAGAGAAGAGCGGTAATGGTGCTGTGGGCAGGGCGGAAGCCATGCTGAGTGGGTGTGAGGAGACTGTTTTGGGTCAGGAATGGCATAAGTTGGTGGTGAATGCACTTTTCAAGGATTTTGGAGAGTGGAGAGAGCAGGGCAATAGGGCGGAAATTAGAGACACTGGTATTTTTGCCAACTTTGTGTAGAGGTATGATATAAGCTGTGCACCAAAGTTTAGGGACATATGATTCATTTATGGATGAAGAGCAAATCTTGAGCACTGAACAATGTTGCAGAAGGAGAAGAAGAAGAAGAAGAAGTATGGTGCAATTGAGTATCTCACTGACTATTGTGCTGACTACAATTTAAGAGAAACAGTTAAAAAGTTGTTCCTAATATGGCTTTAACAGGTTCATAGGTTTATAGGTAGGTACTAGGCTATTGGCCCTAGGGCCTATACAAGCCTAGCCAAAAAGGTACCCTGGCTTTCGCCACCCAAGAAAATTATTTTCCTGTGCCCCTGTCAAGCAGAACCACAGAAGTAATCCCCGGGGTGAATTTCCTATTACCCATCCAATCATCAAGATTTTTCTTGAAGAGTGCTAATGAAGAGCTCTGTTTGACATAGATAGGTAGTCTGTCCCAGAGTATGGGAAGTCTCTGGGACAGGAATCTATCCCTCCAGTATGTTCTGTTTATTGTGGTGACAAGGTTTAGGTCCCTAGAACGTGTAGCTCAGAGGGATTGGGTTTGACATAGCTTTGTATGTTAGGCAGAGATCGCCTCTGAGAAGGCGATATGCGATGGAGTAAAGCTGGAGTTATTTGAGTCGGTCTGCGTAGGGCATCTGTTTGAGGCCGGTAATCCTCTTTGTGAGGTATTTCTGTGGCCTTTCCAGTTGTTGTAGATGTCTTGTGAGGTACATACCAAAAGGGGCATTGTACTCTATAATGGGTCTAATGAGTGATGAGTAGAGGGGAACAATGACCTCTTTTTTTCTGGATGAGAAACCTTTTGTGATGAGGTGTGCCACGTAGAAGAATTTCCTGACCACTGTGGCAATGTGATTATCAAAGGAGAGACTACTGTCGACCTGTGTCCCAAGGTCTCTTATCACACTTTCGGTGTTAAGTAGACTACTGCCTATGTGGTAGTTCATGGGTACAGAGTTTTTACCAAAGGGGATGACAATGCACTTTTTGGCATTGAGCTTCAGACCATGACTTTGACACCAGGCATCTGTCTCAGTGGGGCCCTTTTGTAGGATGTCCACACCGTTAGGAGTTTCGATTATGGCTCCTAGTTTGCAGTCATCTGCGAACTTAGTTAGCCAAAGACCTTCTGTGTTAGCCTGTACTTCAGAGAAGTAGATACCAAGCAGGAGAGGACCCAGGACTGAACTCTGTGGTACTCCACTTGTCACTGGTCTGAAGTCTGATTTGGAGTCTGCTACTTTCATAGTGTGGGTTCTGTCAGTAAGCCAGTTGGCAACCCATCTTGTGACATAGGGATTTATACCTAGCTTAGTGAGTTTATCTATAATTCCACAATGGGGGATGGTGTTGAACACCTTGGCGAGATCTAGATAGGCTGTGTAAACCACCCCTCATCTATGGCTTTGGTGACTACTTCAAAAAAGTCTATCAGATTTAGGAGACATGATCTGCCTTTTACAAACCCAAACTGCGTGGGGTCCAGAGTTTGGAGATCTCCAATGTCTTTGTTTATGAGTTCCATTATGATACGTTCCATGGCCTTGCAGACCAGGCTCGTCAGGCTAATGGGGCGGTAGTTCCCGGGGTCTGTTGTACCCACCCCCCCTTTGTGGAGTGGGATAACTGTCATGGTGCACCATTCAATGGGCACAAAGCCTGAGGCGAGGCTATGACTGAACATGGCATTTAGGTGGGGTGCCAGTTCATTCTGTAGTTCATGTAGAAGGCAGCCTGGGATGTTGTCAGGCCCCATGGATGCTGTGTTCTTGGCTTTGGAGAGTGAGGTTTTTACCTGTGCAGTCGTGATTACAGGAACTTTGCATTCTTCTGGTATAAAGATGGGCCCTTTAGGGGGTGAGAGGGGTGGTAAAGTTAGCACTGAACCTATCTGCCAGGATGTTGACAATATCAGTTGATTCTGTATATTTTGTGTCATTGTGCTGTAAATCAGAGCAGATCTGAGTATTGCCATTGAGATTCTTGACATAACTATAGAATGCTTTGTAGTTGTCTTTAGAATCAGTGGCGATTTTGTTTTCATAACTAGCTTTGGAGGATTTTATGAGGGATCTCAGCTTCTTACTGAGGCTGACCAGGGAGTTCCTCCAATCGTGGCATTTTACTCTTTTTTGCAACAGTTTCTTTCTTCTGTTGTAGAGTTTGTTTATGGCAGAAGACCACCAGACTGGCTTCCTTTTTTTGGAGGATAGCATCTTGGTTCTGTTAGGGACAGCATGATCCATGCACTTTTGTTAGTGCTTATAAAGTGCATTTGTGTAGGATTCAGCAGTCGTACCTCTACTGTCCATCTGCATGGGTATCGTGAAGTTTGCCACTTCTGTCTTAAGAAGCGTGAAGTTGGCTTTGGAGAAATTTTTTACAGTTGTTTTCATAATGGGGGGTGGGAGCGGGATATGGATGTCTAGGGTGATTAGCTTGTGGTCGGATCTGACCAACGAGGAGCTGACCTCTGGTGTGAAACACCGGTCACCCATGTTGGTGATGACCAGGTCTAGGATATTGCTGCCCCCTGGTGGGGGTGTGGATAAGTTGATCCAAGGCGTTAGAATTGATGAATTCGAGAAAACATTGAGCAAAAGAGTTGGTACACAAGTAATTTTCCCAGATAATGGTGGGGTAGTTGAAATCACCCATTATTAGGGTATTAGGTTGTACCTTAATATTTTCCAGTGTATCAAGAAAAGATGAGTGGGAATCCTGGGGCATAGTGGGGGGTCTGTAGCAAGCTAGAATCTGGATTGCGGTTTTGCCCAGAGTTAGTTGAACTTGGATAATCTCGGATGCATTATGCTGAGCAAGTAGCTTGGAGGTGTGGATATCCTTAATGAATTTGGACACGCCTCCACCTTTAGTGTTTCGGTCCGGGTTTGGTTTGCGAAACACAGGGCTACAGTGTAAAGAGATGTTGGTGGGGCCTCAGAGCCACCCTGCTGGTGGGTAATTGCAAGAAGAGAGAAATAGATTAGGATGACAGCCATATAATGACAGAGTTTCTCTGAACCTTTACTAAAATAAAAAGAACGATAGGTATGAGGACCCAAAACTTCTCATTAACTGACTAGATGTGCACACAGGCATTTGTGTGTGTGTGTGTGTGTGTGTGTGTGTGTGTGTGTGTGTGTGTGTGTGTGTGTGTGTCTGTGTGTTTGTGAATGTCGCAGAACACTCTAATGTATTTGGTACTGTGACAGTAGAACAGATACATTTGCACAAAGTTTGCAGCAGCTGACTATCGAGCAGGTATTTTCAGTTACATCTTGTATATTGCAATTATCGTATCATATTCCAAGAAGAAGAAAATATGGAGTTCTCTTGACTAAATGCCTTGATTGCCTGAAGAGTTCAAATACAAATCACCATTTGGAAAATTTAAGATTTTTCACAGATCTTCACTCAGCCCATAGGATACATATTTACTAAAAGAGATTTTTAATTTACTCTGTGCCAAGAGGCAACAATGCTCTTTTAATTACTACTACAGTATCCCGCATTATCTCTGGCATTTTAGCAAAGATCACAGCTGCCACAACTGAACAGTGATGTGATGTTCTGTTCCTAATCTGATGTACACGTGCCAGCTATTGAATTGAAATATATTTCTTCCCCTAAGGATCAGTTCAGCAGCTAAATTTCTAGGCTGGTGAACCACCTGGCTTCTGAAAGGCTGTTCTCTTTGAAAGGGCTGTATGAATAGCAATATAGTGGTAGGTGATGTCACATTAGTCTGCCTATGACCACTAAATAAGCCTCAGTCTGTGTACAATAACACCCAACACAACACCAGTAACAAGAAGTAAACCACTATAGCTGAGGGACCAGGAGAAAGCCTGAAGAAAAACAGACATTATTAATACCCAAAGCACAAAGGCCTCTTGAATCAGGATTATTTGGGGAGATAATCTGACAGCTTTACATTTATGTATTTGCCTAGTGCAAATGGAGTGAAAAGTGAGAACAGTCTAAGGCCTACATAAAAATCATACTGCAGTCAGATGACAATGTGCACAGACATTTGTCAATGGGTGCACTGCATTTCACTGACAGCGCTATGCTCAACTGATGTTTCATCATGAAGAGGTCAGTGAATCCTATGTTGCTGCTTAAAGACTATACACTAAACACTGGACATTGAGGGTAAGGATGTATTTGGTTATCTCATGTATGAGCAAACTCAAACTTAGTATATTTAGTGTTATGGGGTGGAAACGTTATGGTAGGGGGTGCTGCCTACAAAAAAATGCATATTTTCCATGTTTTAGTTTTGTTTACTATAGTTTCACAGTTTTGTAGATCATGATTTAGCGTGTACAGTTTAATGCAGTATCATTTGTCAACAGCCTGAAGTACTGCCACAAACCAGAGGCAAGTACAGCACCCAACGATAACAGGCTCCTACAGGAGCTTGTAACTACTACAACAGACACTTTGCACTGTAAAGCAGGCGACTAAACATATAAAAAGTCCAGGTATTAAAAAACTAACTTTAATACAAATTTGCACACTCAAACATTAATGCAAAACAGTCTCACCATGTTTGTGTCTTCCACTTAGGATTTTTTCAGATAATGAGTTAACCTTTCAAATGTGTATATATATATATATATATATATATATATATATATATATATATATATATATATATATATCCTAGCCAATCACCAAATAATATAAATTAAACAATTATATACATGAAAAATGAAACTTATTTAAAGTGTGTGTGTGTATATATATATATATATATATATATATATATATATATATATATGTTTACACACTTTATAATAGTTACTAGAAAATGTTGTGTTATGTTATGTATCTGTTTAGTCGATGAACTAAAGGATGAAAGCATTTTTTAAAAAAAGTTATAACAAAGTTATAAGAATCAAAATTACAAATATCCATAAATATATACAAATATATTGTTAGTACATTGATAAAAGGTAATAAATAATACTTGACTGATTTCTTTATTAAAAAAGCAAAAAAATTTTAACCCAAATCACTATATAATTCTTCTAAAATAACATAAAAAAATCCCTTCCTTACAAAAAAGCTGAATGCTACCCTCTAGTGGCTTTGAACTTTAATAAAAAATTCACTCTGTAAAATAGTAAATTGTCTTGACATGAGTTTAAATAAAGCAGTTAAATAATAAAGTAGATCTATAGCTTGAAAATGAATTTATAACTGGAGTTCAAAGTGAAATATACAACCATGATATATTCAATTCTTAATAATAAAACATGGAAATAACAGATTAAAATACCTTTACTAAAATAAAGTCTAGCACACCTAAGTTAACCGGGGCCAGGGAGATGTTGTCATTTAAACCCAGTGTTCTATTTGCTTCCAATATAAACTGCCAGTAAATCTGTCTATATTCAATTTTAATCTCCCATGAACCTCCTCTTGGGTCCTGTAAAACCTCTTCTAGTACAAAAAAAAATGTGTATATTACTTTCTTACAATACAATGTGTGCCTATATAGGGCATGTATCATATCCTTTTTCCTTATATCATAGAGGTGTTCATAAATCCTCTTTTTGAGCTTCTGCTCAGTTTTGCCACATAAAATGTATCGCATTCTTTACACAAAGCCAGGTAAATTACCCCATTACTATTACAAATAGTGATACTCCTAGCTTGTATATATATATATATATATATATATATATATATATATATATATATCCCTTCCCAAAATATATACATATTCACTATCACTTATGTGGGGACATTAAGCACATGTTCCACAGTTAAATGTACCACATCTTTTTTGGCTAGTTTCTTTGTCTTTGTCTTTGTGTACCTCCAATATGTCTTTAATATTATACCCTTTCCTGAAGGTGAATTTAAGAGGATGTCTAAATATTTTGTCTAAATCAGAAAAACTGGCAAACATAGCCTAATTTTTCTTAATAACATTTTTAATTAAATAAGCATCATTATTGTAGTTCATCAAAAATGTCCCTTTAAATTCTAAGTTATTCTCTTTGTCTGTCATTTGTGTCAATTTTTTTAATATCATCACTTTATTGGTTTGTCCATTTCAAAGTCATATTTATCTTACCTGGAGTTGGAGAATACCTGTCCTCCCTCCCTACCTTTACTTCAATTATAACTTGTCTACAACTTGTATTGGATATTTTCTCTCTTAAAAAATATTATTTGATTTACCACATTCTTCATAAACATCTTGCTCCTCTGATGTCATTCTTGAAATTCTGATGAACTGACCCTTAAATCTATTCCTTTTCTATTTATAGGGGTGTGCACTGGTGTAATACATGTAAGAGTTTCAGAAAGTGTCTTTTCGGTAGACTGTTGATTTAAATGTTTGCCTATCATCCATTTTATGAATCATAACATCTAAATAATTAACTGTCTCATTTGAAATTTTGGATGTAAACTTAAGGAAATCAGTTGTAGACCCTATGTACATTAATTTTTCCTCCGTGTCAGTCCAGGAAATACAAATATCTTCCAGGTAGCACTTATAAAAGTTCCAACATTTAATACAATGGAAATTGAAAATAAACCTTTGTTCCCAAATGTGTAATACTATATTGGCATAACTGGGAGCACAACAGGCTCCCACTGTTACCCCATTTTTCTGTTTGAAAAACTCTCCTTCAAATTAAATAAAATTGTTCCTCAGCACCATCTCCATTAAGTCCAGCAAAACTCTACATTCTCTTGAACTAAATCCACCTGTTTCAATCATAGCTTATTCTAACCATTCTAATCCAATATTGAGTGGTATAACTGAAAATAGATCTACTATGTCTATTGTGACAAACTTCATTTCTTTATTGTACAAGTTATTTTGTATTCACTTCAAAAATTCCCAAGCTTCCTTTAGTATACCTGCTTGTTCAGTCCAAACTTTTTAAAGCTTAAAATCTATATATTTTTGCTATTGAGCAAGTTTTGGATCCACTAGTGGGTACTATGGGCCTAAGCAGTGGGTCCATGACATTTTTGTGAACCTTTGGGATCCAGAAAATAGATGTTATACTTAGTTTGTCTGTCTTCAAATAATGGCACGCATCTAAATTAATCATTTCTTTTAAAAGTAGATCTTTTAACATATAATCAATTTTCAAGTAAGCTATATTGATTTCATTTTTCAAAACTCTGGAGTATTTACTCTTATCACTTAGTACTTCTGTCATTTTACCTAAATATACTATATTGTCTATAATAATTATCCCTCCTTCTTTATCTGGTCTCATAATACTTAAAATCATGTTCTTACTTAATTCTTCCAATAATTTCCTTTCTTCTAGAGAGGAGGTTAGAATAAACTTTTGTGCTGTGTATAGATTCCTTTAATTCTCTTTCAACCACCATTTCACTGTTTCTCAATTGTGAATGCACAGGTGGATTATATGTACTTTTCTTTATAAGGGTCATCTCCTGTCCATACTCTCCCGCTCTTCCAGGGAGCATTAGCTCCAAATTATTTTTCCTTACAAATAATTTAAGATCTATTAATATTTTACTAATGTCATTTTTCTAACTAGAAAAAGATTTGAACCCTTTCATAAATAAGCTAAAATAAGAAGTTATGTACCTACCATAACGTTCCATGTTAGTTGTCTTCTTCTCGCCTTCTTTCTTGCTGGATGGGTTCGGCTCCGACTCGGCCAATACTAAAGCTCGAGAGCTAATTCCACCAGTTCGAGGCTCCCCTATATCCCACAATGCTAGGCGGTAACTACTCAGATCTCGTTTGATAGCTAGACCAAGCAATTCTAGTCTCCATAGCATGGAGAAGGGTAACCCACCTCTATATAAACCAGAGTGTAAGGTATCCCAGACCTAACAAAAAGGGAAATAGAGGTGGTAGAACGTGTGGGAATGAAACTCTTCCAGAGGAACATCACAAAATGAATTTGTATCGGTCTGTCCAGGCTTGGGGGAAGGAGGGTGGGACGCAAGAAAGAAGGCGAGAAGAAGACAACTAACATGGAACGTTATGGTAGGTACATAACTTCTTAATGTTAAGTTGTCTATCTCGCCTTCATTCTTGCTGGATGGGACTGCATCCCTAGCACCTTATCCTGGGTGGCCTATCGGAACAGACTCTTGAGAACAGTGGAACCAAAGTTGGCACGGTTTCTGGAGACCATGTCCAATTTGTAATGTGAAATGAAGGTATGAGGAGAAGCCCAAGTGGCTGCTGCACAAATGGAATCTATTGGCAG
The DNA here is from genome assembly GCF_019279795.1 of Protopterus annectens. Lineage (NCBI taxonomy): Eukaryota > Metazoa > Chordata > Ceratodontiformes > Protopteridae > Protopterus > Protopterus annectens. Next base: position 80,953,310 of record NC_056748.1, on the reverse strand, counting down.
CCTGTCCTGAAAAGCTACTGATGTAGCTAATGCCCTAGTCGAATGAGCTCTAGGTCTTGAAGGTAGTTCCTGATGCCTGATCTCATAGATTAAGGTAATTGTAGAGGTGAGCCATCTAGAAAGGGAAACTTTAGTAACTGGAAGGCCCAATTTCCCTTCCGCATATGATAGAAAAAGCTGATCAGATTTCCTGAATTGTTTCCTGTCTAAATAATATCTAAGTTGGCGGTGAACATCCAGAAAATGTAGCTTTTGTTCCGTCCTGTTGGAATAGTTAGGGAAAAAGACGGGGAGATCAATAGTTTGGTTTAGGTTTGTTTGAGAGGAAACCTTAGGTAAAAAGGATGGATTAGTACGGAGGGATACCCTATCTTTGTGAAACACTAAGTAAGGAGGGCGACTGCACAGAGCATGGAGTTCAGATACCCTTCTCACTGAAGTTATGGCTACTAGAAAAAGTGTTTTCTGTGAAAGCAACTTCAGACAACATGAAGCCACTGGTTCGAAAGGGGGAAGGATTAAGGATGCCAGAACCAAGTTCAAGTCCCATTGAGGCGGGGGATCTTTGATTGGAGGTTTGAGAAGAAAAACGCCCCTTAAAAAGGCTTTGCAGAGCTTGTGAGCCATGATGCTAGACTCCGAGACACCTACATGATAATTAGATATAGCAGCCAACTGAACTCTAATGGTAGATGAAGAAGAGCCTAAATGAAAGAGTTCTGCTAGAAAGTCTAGAATAGACTGTATAGGTGCAGTGAAGGGATCTATATTTTTTGATGTTGCCCAAAAGGAGAAGCGTTTCCATTTGCTATTATAAATCTTCCGGGTAGAAGATTTATGAGAGGCTATCAAGATATCTCGGACTGAGCGAGATATTAAGGGAAGCCTGGCTAAGGTCAGAATCGGAGAAACCACGCTGTGAGGTTGAGAGAATGAAGAGATTGGTGCAGCTGGCCCGATTGGTGGGTCAACAGATCTGGCACTGGGTCCAGATGCCAAGGCTGCTCCAAAAGGTAACGATAAAGGAACGGAAACCATATCTGTCGAGGCCAGTAAGGGGCAATGAGGATCATTGTCACTCTCAAGGCAATGGCTTTCTGAATTAGTTGAGTTATCAGTGGAAAAGGGGGAAAAGCATACAGAAGTCCCCGGGGCCAATCGTGGACTAGAGCGTCTCTGGTGGGATGGCCTGGTAATGGGAAGAGAGTGAAGAAGTCGTGACACTTGCTGTTTTGGGGAGTAGCAAAAAGATCGCAGCAAGGCTGGCCCCATCGTTGGAACACTTCTTCCAGTACTGATTTCTTCAGAGACCACTCGTGGGGCATGAGAATTGCCCTGCTCAACTTGTCTGCAATCACGTTGGACTTCCCGGGAATGTGCATTGCTACCAGAAAACGTTGAGAAGAGATCGCCCATGCCAAAGTCTAAGTGCCTCTTGACATAAGGGGTATGATCTGGTTCCGCCTTGTTTGTTGATGTACCACACTACGGACATGTTGTCCGTCTGAATTGCAATAGTCCCTGTGGGAAGAGAGTCGTGAAGGGCTTGCAATGCTAAATGCACTGCTCTCATCTCTAAGACATTTATGTGCAAGTGACACTCGAAAGGTTGCCACGTGCCCTGGACTGTCCTGCCCTGAAAATGCCCCCCCACCCGATCAGGGAGGCGTCTGTTGTCAATGTGGCGACTGTGGGGGGGGGAGTGAAGGGTCTTCCTTGGAGAACCTGAGGTGATGTGATCCACCAAGGCAGTTGATTCTTGCATGATTGAGTTATCAATATGGTGTGGGACATCGGGAGCTGTTGGAAGGACCATTGAGTAAACAGCATCCATTGGAGGATCCTCATGTGGAAGCGAGCTAAGGGGAGAAGGGGGATAGCTGCTGCCATGAGTCCTAATACCTTCAAAACTAGTCTGGCTTTGACTTTGTTGCATTGTAAGAGAAGGTAAACTTGTTTGCGGATGTTTAACACTCTCTGCTCTGTAAGTCTGGCTGAAAGATTGAGTGTGTCTAATGTGGCACCTATAAAGGTAATAGATTGACAAGGCGACAAGGCAGATTTTTCGAAATTTATTGAAATGCCTAGAGCTTGGCAAGTTTGGATAGTGAAGTCTCTGGATAGAAGAAGTTGATGTCTGGTGGTGGCAGTAAGGAGCCAATCATCTAAATATGGAAACACCTGGAATTCTTGACGTCTCAAGTGAGCAGCGACCATTGCCATGCATTTGGTAAACACTCGGGGGGCTGTAGTGAGACCAAAGGGCAGGGCTCTGAACTGGTAGTGACTGGCTCCCAGCCTGAAGTGGAGAAATCTCCTGGAGCCTCTGTTCATCTTGATATGGTAGTATGCGTCCTGAAGATCTATCGAGCACATCCAATTGTCCTGACCCAAGAAGGGTAGAAAGGACTGTAGCGTGACCATCTGGAATTTTGTTTTTCTGACATACTTGTTTAAGTTGCTGAGATCCAATATGGGTCTCCAGTCCCCTGTTTTTTTTGGTACCAAAAAGAATTTGGAGTAGGTTCCGGATCCTTGTTGGTCTGCTGGGACTGATTGGATAGCTCTTTTTGATAGCAGCTTTGAAATTTCTAGTGCTGCTTGTTCCCTTAGACTGGGTGGAACATCTGGAAGGGATCCTCTGGGTTGGGATGGAATGTGAATAAAGGGAATTTTGTAACCCTCGGATATGATCGACTGTACCCATTTGTCTTGTGTACGGGAAAGCCAGGCTTTTGGGTACAGGGATAATCTTCCCCCGACTGCCTCCGAAGGTGGACAGCCGGGCAGCTCCTCAGGGATGCTGAAAGGGTTTATCAGAGAAAGTTTCTCTGCTACCCTGGTTTTGCGGACCTCCTCTGCCTCTAGGGCGGCATCTATTGTTATTCCCCCCTCTGCCTCTAGAGGGGAATCGACCTTGTGCGTCAGATGAGACTCCCTGGGTTTGTTTGCGGAACCACATTTTTCCTCTCCTCTGACCTTTGGGATAAGGCCTAGAAGGGGTAGAAAAACGGACTCCCATGGCAGAGAGAGTCTTACCTTCCACCTCGCACCTAGTCAATGTATCCTTCACCTGAGGGCCAAACAAGGATGATCCATCAAAGGGGGAATTGGTGAAGGACGCCTTGAAAGGGTCCGCAAAGTTGCACAGCCGCATCCAGGCGTGACGTCGTAAGGCAACGCCTGTGCCTGCGGCTCTACTCGCCCCATCTGCAGCATACGAGATAAGCCGCATGGAGGAGTTAACGATGGAGTTCAGGGTTGCCAACTGGGAGTTCATTCTGTCTTGGAACCCCTCAGCTGTTGGATCCTTTACCTCTTCACTCATATCCTTGAGTAAATCTCTCTGGAGACGAGTGAAGTGACATAAGTAGTTCAGCGACTGCATTGAAAAGGTCACTGATGAGAACATCCGCTTACCGTACCTGTCCATGGTCCTAGATTCCTTATTAGGAGGATGGACAGGTACCGAAGGATTGGCTAACTCCTTCTTAGTGGCCGCGGCCACCACCATGGCATCGACGGGGACACCTTTAGATAAAAAAATCTTTATCTCTAGGGGCAGTAATAAACTTAGACGGCCTCCTCGGGGTGGGTTCCACTGAATCAGGAGCCGTCCAGGCCTTCCTTGCCACCACTTCCATAAGGGGGTCAAAGGGAGGGGACACCCAGGAGGTAGAAGGGCGAGAGCCAAACACCTCAAGGTACACTGACTCATCCTCTGAAGGGTTAAGGGCTGGCCAGTTCCCCCTCTGTTTCAGGATATCAAGGATGTCAGCAAAGGAGACATCCTCAGAGGGGGATTGAGGGGAACCTTCAGATTCCTCTAAGTCAGTGTCAGAGGTGATAGACTCAGGGAAGTCAATGTGCTTCCTCTTGCACTGCCTCTTCCTAGGGGGTTCTCCTACCGGGTCAGGAGAGGCCTCGGAAGAGGAGGAAATTCCCAATGGGGAAACTTGGGGAGTTGGCTCTCTGCGGTCTGAAGCAAGGGGGTGGGTAGAAATCACCGCAGGCACTGATGATGGAGGGGCTGACGGAGCCGACTGTGGGGCAGACACTGGTTCTAGCATGCTCCGCATGACCTCGAAGGCACCCCTATCAGGCAAGGCAGGAGGTCCCCGCTCCGAAGAGACCAGGACCCCCCCCGGCCCCGACAGGGACGGCTCCGAGGCCGATGTCGGAGCCGAACTCACCAGCGCGGAAGCACCGAGAGGGAGAGCGGGGTCGGACAAGGGTCCGATGCCACTCGCCCCCTCGGAGCCGACGAGGGAAGCTCGGCACCGAGATCCCTCCAAAGAGGAGATCGGAGCAGACGACGGAGCCGAAAGGGAAGGTATCGAATCCGACGTGCTGCCAGTCACGGCTCCGATGAGCCCCAGCTCCGAGCTCAAAGGAGTCGGAGGAGGAACACATTGAGGGACAGAAATAGCCGCTGACTGATGAGTCGGGCTATGAAGCATTTGGGCCAGCGCCTCGGACTTGAGAAGTTTACTCACTACCCTTTGCAAATCATGGTCAGATAGCCTGGAAGACCATGAGGAATGCGATCTATGGCTCCGCTCCAAAAGAAGAGGGGATCCTGGTGCCGAGTGAACAGAGCCGATGGAGGGAGACCTAGATCTCTTTCTCGAAGGTTGCTCCGATAAGAGTATCGGAGCCAACTGAGTCTTATCAGCCTCGGCTCCGGCCGGAGCCGAGGTAATAGTATGAGGCTTGGAAACATCGGCTCCAGCCGGAGCCGATGTTGAAGCAGTTTTGATGCTTCCAGAGGACGGCTCTGAAGCCGGAGCCGACTGTCTGGAAGTCTTAGAAGGCTTCCCCGACACAGACTGGGTCGGGGGGCCTTCAGGCTTTAATAAGCCATGCAAAATCAATTTATTTTTGCGTTCCTGCAGGACTCTAGGGCTGAAACCATGGCACACAGCACATGAGTCCTGCAGGTGCAAAGGTCCCAGGCAGTACACACAAGAAGTGTGACCATCTGTCAGAGACATTTTCTGACAGCACGAGTCACACTTCTTGAAGCCTGAGACCTTGGAGTCCTTAGACATAGTAAAGGCCTAAGTAATAAAAACACTCACACACACACACACACACACACACACACACACACACACACACACACACACACACACACACAGGCCTTTAAGAAAATATTAAATTCCAGTCACACTAAAGGACTAAGAGAAGGAGGGGAAGGGCCTAAGGCCTAAAGTTAAAAGGGGAATAAAGGGAGGGATTATGGGCAAAAGAGGTGAATCGATTCAAGGAAAAAGATAATTAAAACTAAAAGTTATACTAAGAAAGTAATAGGGGTCTAAAGATTGTGAAAATAGAATAATTTTTCACTAACCTGCCAGAGCCAGTAGAAAAGCACCTCGTCAGCTAAGCGGCAAATGAGATCTGAGTAGTTACCGCCTAGCATTGTGGGATATAGGGGAGCCTCGAGCCGGTGGAATTAGCTCTCGAGCTTTAGTACTGGCCGAGTCAGAGCCGAGTATCGGCTCCGAACCCATCCAGCAAGAATGAAGGCGAGATAGACAACTTAACATTAGGTTATATTAATCTCTATATCACTATAATTAAATATGGTAACATTTTTGTAAGAATACATTTATCCTTCCTGTATCACTATAATTAAATATGGTAACATTTTTGTAAGAATACATTTATCCTTCATGTTGAATCTGTTCTCCCTCTAGATTCAAACTGTTTACCTGCTGTTTGCTACCATCACTGTCCTGGCTTCTACATTTTATCTCCTTTTTACTTGCACCCTTCCCCTGTTGTAACTGTGATAAGTTGCCGGTTTGTTTTTTATTCTTTCTGACCTCCTCAAGGAGTGGGAAATCTAAAGGGCCATTAATATCAAAATTATCATAATGATCTTCCTGTCTCTTTTCCGGTGTGTTCTGGTCCCCTCTAAAATGGTCATCTTCCCTTTTATTACCATTTTGCTCTTGGTGAGTTGATACATATGAAAATTTGTTAGCATTATTATATTTATTATAAAAATGTCTACGTCTTGGGTAGCTTTTATTTTCATCATATTCTATTCTATGTCTTTCCAGTTTTTTTTGCTTTTTCTTCTCACTGAATATGCACATTTCCATCTATCTTTTCTCTTACGTTGTAATATTTTTGTTTTTCATTCTCTACAGTAAATAGCAGATTATTAATAATCTTGTAATTAATCATTTCTATTTGTTTAAATAATAATTCCATCTCTTTCTTATTTTGCCTTATATTTGCTTTCATAATTTCAAAACTGCAATTGTCAAATATTTTAAGTAACTCCTTATGAAAAAAGTATCCCTCTATAACATTATTAGGGTATTTATAAACCCTTAGTCCTTTGGGCACAATACCGCTAGGAATACATTCTTTTAAATAACTATTACCTATATTCAGTGACTTGTAATTCAACCTAACATCATGTGAATGGTTAACATTCATTTCATACATGTCAATAAAAGTAGCATCCATAACTGGTTGTCCAGTCTGTGTAAATAAAATTTTCTCTGAGAGCCAAACTCCCAGATCAGTACTATTATTGCCAATTTGTGTAGAGACAGAGTGGCTAAATAAGTCACCTTTTCTATTTGGTCAATGGTCTTTCGGTATACCTCCCTCCATCCTTCTCCTTTCCATCAATCTCTCACTCTGGTGATCTAATTGAGTAGAAAAGATGTTAAGTAATCCAGTGCACATGGAAAGAAATGTCTCCCTGTTTGATGAAGGCAATAAACCCACCATTAATCTCCGAGTTAACTTCCGATTCATGTGTCTGCACCTGGTAACCCTTCTATGACATAATTTCCTGGTTACCAGGGATTGTATCCCTAGATACACACATAGTCTGTTTTATAAATGTATTGGAGATTAAATTAACCAAATGGGTAAGTTCACCCAAAGTTCCTTGTATTTCCTTCATGCCAATAATCTGTGAAGTTTCCTCAACTGGGAAACTTCCCTGCATCTCAGAATCCTCCATAGATTTACTAAAACTGCCACAAACCAGAGGCAAATACAGTGCCCAACAATTACAGGCTCCCATGGGATGTTTTAACAGGACCCAAAAGCAGGTCTTTGGGTGACTAAAATTGATAATAGAGAGATTTACTGGCAGCTTATAGTGGACGCAAATAAAACATTGTGTTTAAATGACAAAATCTCCCTGGCCCCAGTTTTACAACTTACGTCTGCTAGACTTTAGTTTAGTAAACGTGTTTTAATCTGTTATTTACTTCCATTTGTTATTATTAAGAAGTTAATAAAATATAGTCGTATATTTCACTTTGAACTCCAGTTATAAAATCATTTTCAAGGTATAGATCTTCTTTACTGTTTAACTGCTTTATTTAAACTCATATCAAGACAAATTGTTCATGTAATAATTTAGGGTGAATTTGTTATGGAAGTCCAAGGCCACTAGAGGGTAGCATTCAGTTTTTTCTAAGTAAAGGATTTTTATATGTTATTTTAGCAGATTTGCATAGTGTTTTGGTTGAAATTTTATGGCTTTAAAAAATCAGTCAAGTATTATTTATTACCTTTTACTGATGTATTAAGAATACATTTGTTATATATTTATGGATATTTTTGATACTTTTGGTTTTAGTGTTTATAACTTTGTATAACTTTTTTAAAAAATGCTTTCATCCTTCAGTTCATCGACTGAAATACATAATATAACACAACATTTTCTAGCAAGTATTATAAAGTGTGTAAACATATATATATATGTGTAAATATATATATATATATATATATATATATACATATACATATATATATATATATATATATATATATATATATATATATATAAGTATATATATATATACAGTTTATTTAATTTTTCATGCACATAATTATTTAATTGATGTTATTTGGCGATTGGTTAGGGTATATAAATGCATTTGGAAGGTTTACAGACTTCCGCGGTGGTGCAGCGGTAGCTTTGTTGCCTCACAGCAAGAGGTTCTCCCGTTTGATTCTCGGCTGGAGTGTGGGGAGTGCCTTCTGTGTGGAGTCTGCATGTCCTCCCCGCGGTTGAGTGGGCATTTGAAAGACATGCGTAAATGGGCGTGCCTTCGTTGAAGGTTGAACGTCGAGCTGGCACCTCAGCGTTCGTGAAAATCTACTGCCAATCATTAGCGGACCGGAGTTCCGCTGTGGCGACCCCTAACCGGGAAAAGCCGAAAGACAGCAACAACTCATTATCTGAAGAAATCCTAAGTAGAGGAAGTAAACATGGTGAGACTGTTAAGTATTAATGTTTGAGTGTGCGGATTTGTATTAAAGTTTGTTTTCTAATACCTGGGCTTTTTATGAGGTTATTCGCCTGCTACCTTTGCAGTACAAAATATTTGTTGTAACAGCCTGAAGTACTCATTTGGCTGAACTTGCTTGTGTGCTTATCTATGTTGTGTTAACTCAATGAACAATGATAAACAAAAAAATAGGTACAAAGTCTACACATTCTATAAGCTATGACACTGGGTAACATTTCTGTAACCTCTGACTAGTGTTGCCCAAGTAACCACAGTATGCTAAGAAACTACAGCACCTTAATGCCAGGTCTAAATTGCAAGGACTCACAAAGTGGCAAAAGAATGTTCTCCATTTTCAATATAATGAAAGGAATGATAGGATACCTGAATTGTGTATACCCTGCTGACACACGGTGCCTACTCAACTATCCAGATATGGCCCTCAGGTACAGCCTCTGCTATAAAAGTACTGTGAACCTTAACAGTTTAGAAAAATGAAAGTTCTGTGCTTACCATAAAGTGCAGTTGGGTAAGTAAACTTAATATAAGAGCAGTTGTTTGAATGATCACTGTTGCAGTAACCTTAGCTATACAGGTTATATCCTGCCAAGGATCTAACAGCTAGCAAGCTTACAAAGCTTCAGGGCACCTTTCATGCATTCAAACCATTAGGCAGCTCAGGATGAACTACCTAAAATCACAGTTTTGAGTGCCAAGCCCTTCAGAACTTTCATGCCAACTGAGAGAGAGAGGCGGAGCCCGGAGATGACATAAGTAGGAGTAAAAAAAAAAAATAAATAAATATATATATATATATATATATATATATATATATATATTTATGGATTCACTTCAGAAGCTCGAAATACTGAAATCTCTAATTTCAGTATCACGAGCCCAAAAAGTGGAATCCACAAAACAACGAAAACTAAAAACCGCGAAATTCAAAACCTCGAATACCAGAAGTTTTGAATTTTGCGGTGGAGTCTGCATGTCCTCCCCGTGGTCAAGTGGCATTCAAAAGACATGCGTGAATGGGCGTGCCTTCATTGAAGGTTGGGTGTCGGGCTGGCACCATAAAAAAAAATCGACTGCCAATCATTAGCGGACTGGATTTCCACTGTGGTGACCCCTAACTGGGAAAATCCGAAAGAAAAACAACAACTACACACACACACACACACACACACACACACACACACACACACACACACACACCATCCACCACACAAATACACACAATCACTCTACTACATGAAAGCAGGTGGCAAGGCCCCCTACACCCTCCCACTTAAATATTCTCACTCAGAGTTCGCACTACATACAAACACACACAAAACACCACCACACAAGCTACTTTTTCTTTGCACACACACATCACAGCAAAAAACACGCTGACACACACCACAGCCCCTACCCAAACCCCTTAACACACACACACACACACACACTTACCTGAATACATAACCTTAGCGGAACTTTAGAAGCATGAAATTCAAAACCTCCGGTATTCGAGGTTTTGAATTTCATGCTTCTAAACTTTCGCTATTATGTGGATTCGACTTCTTGGGCTCGACATATTGAAGTTCGAGATTTCAGTATTCCGAGCATCTGAACGGAACCCATATATATATATATATATATATATATATATATATATATATATATATATATATATATATATATATATATATATATATATACACACACACACACACACACACATGCACACACACACACTGGCATAATCAAAAAACAAGGGGGATGGAGTAAGACAGCGGCTACTGCAGTGGTGATCATTCAAATATTTACTGCTATAGTAAGTTTACTTATACAGCTGTACTATGTTAGTCATATTGATTACCCTATCACAGTACATTTGGTAGGTGGAAGGGGATTGGTCCAAAAGCCCCTGGAGAATGGTCCTAGCAAAGTTTGATCTGGACTTAGAGAATCAGTCCACCTTACAGTGCATTTTAAAAGTATGTACAGAGGAACAAGTAGCAGCTTCTAGAATACTTCTAGAAACTGCTCTTTCTAAAAAAGTCAAAGATGAAGCCAAGGCCCTGGCAGAGTGGGCTCTGACCCTGTCTGGAATAGTTTTCTTGTGGTGAATATAACAAAACATAATAGCCTGAGACAACCATTTGGGTATGATCTGTTTTGACACAGGATGACCCTTCTTCTTACCTTCACAAGAAATGTACAACTGATCTGCAAATCTGAAAGATTTTGTTCTGTCAAGATAGTAACTGAATTGTCTGTGCATGTCTATCATATGGAGTATCCTTCCACTCTCATTACTGGGTTAGGGAAAGAAAATGGGAAGATAAATAGCTTGGCTTAAACTAAACTCAGAATCCACTTTAGGCATAAAAGAAGTATTAGTTCTCAAATAAACTCTGTCTCTGTGGAAAACAAGATAAGATTGTCTCACTATAACAGCTTGGAACTCAGATACCGTCCTTACAGAGGTCAAAACAATCAGTAAAACAGTCTTTCATATCAAGAACCTCAAGTCAGCCAGGTGAGCTGGTTCAAATAGAGAAAGTGTTTTCTTCAAGGACTCTTTTGCAAAACCCTGAAGATCCATAGGCAGACATGCTAAAATGACCCATAAATGAACCTTGATTGAGGAGAGTAAGAAAGGCCAAAGGACAGCAACCCACACAAGTACTGTAAAACCAGAGAAACACTAATCTTGAATGGTTCTGATTACATTGCTGGCACAAACTAAAAAAAATTTTCCTTTTGCTAATATATAATTTTCTAGTAGCAGGCTTTCTTGCCTCACTTAGTATCTACTGCATGTCCTCAGTAAATAGGTGTCTAAAGGGAATTAAGACTATCATCCAGGCAGTCAGTTGAAGATGATTGGGTCAGTGTCTATCAAAAAAAAACTGTTCTTGTGTGAGCTGATCCATTCCCCTGGCCATTTCCAAAAGAGGGGAGAACCACTATTGCCTCGGTCAGAAGGGGGTCATCACTTTGATCTTGGAGGATTCCTCTTAATCTTCAGATGTATCCTATATATCAGTGAAAAGAGTGGAAAGCATAACAGAACATTCCTGACCAAGGAAAAAAAAAGACATCTGTATTCTAGGCCTTTTTGCATGGAGGCCCGAAGCAGAATCTGATTGCTCAGAGAGGAGGCAAAGAGGTCTACTTGAAGAATTCTCCACAGATGGATAAAATCTTGTAAAGCCCCTGATCTATTTTCCATTTGTGAGGGTCTTCTCTTGTCCTGCTCAGCTTGTCTGCCATTGTTTTCCTCTGATGGAATGTAGGATGCCTGCAGAGTGAGATTGTTTTGTGAAGCTATATTCCAAGCTAAAATGGCTAGTCTGCAGAAGGGTTATGACCTGGTTCTCCCTTGCTTTTTGATGTACCACATGGCTGTGGTATTGAATCTAGTAATCTGAAGAGGTCCAGAGGACCACAGAGGACTCAAAGTTGAGTGCCTTGATCGAGCAAGCATCTCTTTAATATTTATGTGCCTGCATTTGTCCTTGGTGTCCCAAACACATTGTGCTTTTATCCCTCCTGAACTACTCCCCAAGCAAAGTCCTAGGCATCTGTGGCAACTGACCACTTTGGAGTAGGGGGGAGGAGATACCTGAATTTAGGGATATCTCCTGTTGCCACTAAGTAATTAATTTCTCTTCAACCCCCCCCCCCCCCAGGACTGGAATTTGAAAAGATAATGGGTGGTGGTGCTGTGACCAAAGAGACTCCAGATATCATTGAATCTTTCTCACCTGGAGTCTTGCCAAGGGTATCAGGAGAATCATAGATTCCATAAGACCCGAATTCCTGAGGTATTCCCTTGCAGTGACACAAGTCTGAATGGAAAACCTTAGAAATAGATCTTTGAATTGAGGTGTCTAATAGACACTACAGAAACACAATCCTGTGTGAAGGTGTCAAAAAGACTTTTTGAATGTTCTTTTGGAATCTCAGCTTGTGCAAAAGTGATACAAGTGAGAGACTCCTGACACTTTGAAAAAGACTCTGCAAAGATAAGAAAGTCATCCAAATATGGAAAAATATGGATGCCTGTAGCCTGCTGTGACTATAACTCAAATTAGACAATATGTGAACAATCTTGGTGCAGTGGATAGTCCAAAGGGTAAGGCAGAGAACTGATAATGTTATCCAGATATACAAAACCTTAAGAAACACCTAAAGTCTGGATGAATAGGGATGTAGTGATATGCATCTTTTAAACCTTGTGTTATTAGGAAGCTTAAATGATGAAGAAGGGGTAACAGGTTGTGAAGTGACAGCATTTTGAACTGAGGCACTATCACAAATTGGTTTAGGAAAGAAAGATCCAGAACTGGACCCCAAGCATTTTCTTTCTCTGACACCAAAAACATCCTGAAAAAAAAACTATCCCAATCTAGGAAGGGGGAACTGGCTCTATTGCTCCCTGAGAAACATGTTGACGAACAGGGAGAAATAGAACAGTCTGATCTGGTGAAGGAGGAAATACCCCCTGAAGAGTAGGAATTTCTTCAGACTGCTATCTGTAACCTAGATAAATGATCTTCAGAACTCATTTGTCTGAAACTGTCTGTTGCCAAAGACAGAAGTGGAGATTCAGACTTTCTGGTAGGGAAACATGTTGCCTGGGTTGATCTGACTTGTTGGACTGTCCTTAGGTTTGGTAGACCCTGAATTCTTTTTAGATCCCCCTTGCCATTTCTTCTTAAATATTTGTTTACCAGCATTTTGTTGAGACTGTTTATTTGTTTCTTGCCAAAACTGTATGAGGAGTTAAAGAATCCCTTAGAAATTTTGATAAAAGAGGGATGAAAAATATTAAAGATTCCTTGTGGCAGCTTATCCCTCTCATTACATTGTTTTATAACCTCTGCAGCAGTGGAACCAAAAAGTAAGTCTCTATCCAAAGGAGATGTTAAAATCTTTTTCACATCATCTGGGAGGTTTTGAGAATGCAGCCAGGCAAACTTCCTCAAAATAGTACCAGTGACCACTGCCCTGGAAGAAGTATCAACAGAGGCATATACACACCTTAAACAATGAGTTCTGACCTTAAAATCCTGTAAAGTTGAAGAAATTAAATAATTTAAAGCAGATTTTTTCACACATAAAGAAACCACAGAGAAAACACTCCTCATACTTTTACAATTAGTAAGGATAAACTTTAACATGAGCCTGAAAATTCAAAATTCTGAAAATCAAAGTTGCAGAAGCATACACTTTTTTCCCATACTTATCAATTACTTTTCTACCTTGTCAGAAAGTTTAGGATTGGAATTAAATAAATATTTAACAGCAGTAGGATTAACTAATGCTATAGGTGCTAGAGTAGGTTTGGGATGTCTGTATAAAAGCGTAAAAGACTGAGGAACCATATACAATGTATCTACCTTTTTAGTAGGAGTGGGGTGGCTGTCAGGAAAATTGTTGGTATTGACACACACAGCTTCCAAAATGGGTAAAGTTCTGTAAATTCCATCTGGAACAGCTCATAGTATTTTCTGAGGGACTGAGAAACCTCATTGTTCTCCCACTGAAAACCCATGCTCATTCTGGAAATAGTTTCAGAGAAAGCAAAACCCCCACAGGGAGAATCTTATACTGTGTTCTCTGAATCTAAATCAGAAATCTGAGGAAAAAACTCTTCATCTGTCCCTTCATCTCCCTGAAGATATTCAAAATCTTGAATATCTTCAGGAAAAGAGGCATTCTTCTTTTTTTACCAGAAACCGTCTTATAAAAAGGGTTATTAGCCCGACTTAAACCCTAAGCCAGATCTAGTAAACTACTCCTATCTTGAGAAATTTGAGAGGGAGTCGATACATGTTTACTTTTCTCTTTCTTTTTGACAGGAAAAATGGGGCCAAGAAGAGTTGCTAATAGTAGCTGCAACTTATCTGGGGATTGGCACAGCATTCTTATGAAACAGGGAAGCCTTCCCCATTCCCTCTTCCAGGACTGACCAGAATGGCTTTCCCTTGCCCATTAAGGAAACCTCTACACAATGACCCCCTACAGACGATGCCAGACAAGTCATGATAACTGTGATGACTGGAATGGGAGGAGTAAATAAAATCACAGTGAATGAAGATTCAGCGGTTAAAGACACCACTGTAGATGTTTCTGCCAAGCTGGGATATTCTTACTGAATAAGGCATTGGGTCATAAGGTCATCAAGTTGGGATCACTGAACTTGCAGTGTCCACTGGAAAACTCTCATATTGTTTAAGTTGGATAGTTTCTGCCAATTAACCTCAAGGCCATAAAAACAAGGCTGATGTAGGTGTACCATTATGTACTAAAATTATGACTGCATCTTGATTTGGATTCAGTTTGCATGCATATGGGGAAATTTACAATTGATAATGTATTGCTCAGCTGGCAACCTACAAATGTCAACTTTTGAGATGGTGCCAACTGTTCCTTCTATAGGCTGACTGAAATTCCCAGAGACAGGCTTAACCAGTACAAGTAGTTCCTTCCTTGATGAGTGACTCCCTTGAAGAAGTAATTATCAGCTACAAAGGCAAAAACAACTATAACACATAATACACACACCAGTGTTTCAACAAATAAGCCCATAAGGCGTAAAACCACAAAACTGAATGTATTGGTCATAGGTGACTCCACTGTAAGACACATGTATGTTCCCCTCACCAGGCTGAATAAGGAGTGGGTTACAGTTAGCTTCCTGCCTGGTGCCAGGATCCATCAAGTCACTCAAGCACTCACGTTATTCAACCACAAGTGCCAGTATGACTCTGTCACAGTCCATATGGGAGAGAATGACTTGAGATGTACCTCACTGGACAATATGAAGATATGACTGAGCACTCAGATTATGTGTCACAGGCAGGTATAAGCCTAGCCTTAACAAGCATTCTACCTTCTCCACGGATGATGTCACAATACAAACAAAAAATGATTGACTTTAACAACTGGCTTAGCATCTGGTGTCACTCCAAGGGGATCCAGTATCTGTCAACCTTGAAAGACATAGTCGACAGGCCACACTGCTTTACCAGAGATGGTCTGCATCTGTCCTCTAAGCTTCTGGATACTGGCAAAGGCATTAGCCAACCCTATTGTGTCTTTTTAGGTAGTGTTAAAATAACCAACCTCCCAACATAACAAAATACTCTACAGATAAACTCAAGATACTTCTGCTTAATGCTAGGAGTCTAAACAAGAAACTGCACTTTCTGGAAGGACTCCTCATTTTGCAAGATGCTGACATTTGTGCAGTCACCAAGACATGGTTCAAAGGTGCGGAAAGCACCCTAGCCATGCAGGGCTACAATGCCTTCCATACTTTCAGACCACAGACTACGCATGAAGGAACCAAAGGAGGAGGTATATCCATCTTCATTAAGAATAAGTACACCTCAAGACTAGTCAAACAGTATGATTGTCTTGATCAACTCCGTGTCCACTTAAGTATAGGAAAAGGCCCCTACCACATCATAGCTAGGGGGGATAGTCTCCCACCATGAAACTGGAAATGCATACCTCATATCTGGACTTACTGGAGTTAATTGCCATACAGCTCAACACTTTACTCATGGGAGATTTTAATTATCCTATCATCAACTGGGAAACATACATGACCACAAACATGCTGGCTCAGAGACTCCTGGACTTTGACAATGCAAATGCCCTGGAACAACTAGTCAGCACACCCACAAGAGGCTCAAATGTCCTGGACATAGTACTCACTAGCATGGGAGAGCATTGCACCACCCTTCACATGTGATGTCCTCCTTGGAAAATAGTATCACAAATCAGTCTAACTTGATGTAATTATGAGAACAAATACCCATCAAGCTCAAAAGTGCTTAAGAATTTTTCTAAGACAAATTACCTCCTAATAAGTGATGGTATAAGAAATTTCAAAGGCCCTCAAATGTAGATAACATGGACTCTTAGGCAGAGGTGTACACCAATGCCCTATACAGCCACTTAAGCTTTTATATAGAATCAGCTGTACCTGACTGGATTAAAACCAGGCCTTGCCAAAAAACAAGCCACCCTGATGGACCCCAAGTATAAACAAGCTATACAACAACAGAAAGAAACTAATGTCTAAGAACAAGAGGGAACTGGCTCAGCAGAGGAATAATTCCCTCTCTAGGTTAAACAAATTAGAGATCTTATCAAGTCCTCCAAAGCTAATTATGAAGCAAAAATAGCCACTCTAGCTAAGGATAATCACAAGGCATTCTTTAACTATGTCCAAAATCTAAAATGAAATACCCAGCTATGGGCTGAACTGGTTGCGGATGGCACCACCCATACTCAACCGGAGGTAATAACCAACCTGCAAGTTAACAGATTTGCAAAAAACTTCACCCTGTCCCCTCCAGTCATCTCTCAAAGTATACCTGACATCATTCTTCAGCTTATCATCTCAAGAGACTAGGTCATTTTGGAACTCTCCAAGGCCAGAAACACAGCATCAATGGGACTAGACACATCCCAGGTTGCCTTTTAAACAACTTAAAACATGACCTAGCAGACCCACTTAGATCCCTGTTTAACCACAGCCTGAGAACTGGCTATGTTCCAGCAGAATGGAGGACAGTAATGCCTCTGCACAAAGGGGGACCATCAACTGACCCTGGGAAATATAGGCCAATAAGGTTGACTAGCCTCATCTGCAAGGCCATGGAAAGAATCATTATGGATCTTATTAACAAGGACATAGGTAATCTCAAAATTCTGGACCCAAACCAGTTCGGATTTGTTAAAGGAAGATCATGCCTGTTAAACATGGTTGACTTCTTCAAGAAAGTCACCAAGGCCCTGGATGAGGAAAGACGGTGCATACCACCTATCTTGACCTAGCCAAGGCATTTGACACAATCTCCCACTCAGGTATTATAGAGAAACTCTCCAACTTGGGAATTAACCCCTACATTACCAGATAAGTAGCCAACGTGCTCACGGACAGGACACATACTGTCAATGTGGGTGACTTCACCTCTAGCAAATGACCAGTCATTAGTGCAGTATCACAAGGCTCTGTGCTGGGCCCCTTACTATTTGGAATTTATTTCTCAGAAGTCCAAGCAAACTTAGATGGTCTGTGGTTGACCCAAGTTCATTGATGTTTGCAAACTGGGAGCAATCACCGAGTCCCCCAATGATGTTAATATACTGCAGACAGGGTTAATGCAGACAAATGACTGGTGACAATGCCATGAATTAAAGCTAAATGCAAAACAAAATGCATTATTATCCCCTTTAGGAAAGGTGACATCCCTGCTAATTACATTATAGACAACAGCCCCCTAAGTGTAGACCCAGTGGTATGTAATCTGGGTGCTCAGGTTGATAGCAATCTGAACTCTGACCACCATGTGTCCACGGTAGTAAAACAAATCCTTCTATCTGACACATCTTATAAGTAAAGGCATCTCATTTAGATCTAAGGATGTTATAATTCAATTATACTTGGCATTCAACAGACCAATAATTGAGTACAATGCTCCCTTTTGCATGTACCTTACCAGACACCTGCAACAATTGGACAGACCACAGAGGTTTCTCAACAAGAAATTACAGGGTACAAAAAACAAGTCTTACTCTGAAAGACTGAAAGCCTTGTCACTGTATTCTGTCTCTTACAGGTTACTAAGGGGTGACCTGTGCCTGGCTTGCAGGGCAGTCTCTGACCTGGCCCTGATGGAAATGCTACACATTCGTAAATAAAACCACAGGAGGGTCACTTTCTCCAGGGATCTTAACCTAGCCTCTGGCATGAACAGGTGATACTGGAGAGATAGATGAATCTCCCAGAGACTGTCACTTCTCTGGAACAAGCTTGCAATGGACATGAAACAGAACCCCTCCCTGACCCTCTACAAATGTAACTTAGCTCAACAGATGGGTGACCACAAATTAAATCCTGGGGTGGTGCCCATGTCCCTGCTGAATAGAGGAAGTTGGTATTAACTACCACAGACCCTTACATCAGCAAACTTCAGTCATCTAACCACCAAAAATTGGGGCAACTCAGGATAAATATGGCTAAGCTTGTAAGAGCTAGCCTAGTTAGCCTAGTAACCTCCTATAAAACTATTAACTTATGAACCTATATTCAAATATTTTAAGTAAATTCCCTGGGTGCTGTGGTGCGTCCAAAGGACAGGGCTCTGAACTGGTAGAATCTGGCTCCTACTCAGAAGCGAAGGAATCTCTTGGACATTTTGGCTATCTTTATGGGAAGGTAGGCATCCTAAAAATCCAAAGAGTACATCCAATCTCCTTCTTGAAAGCACAGAAGGATGGACTGCAGTATGACCATCCAGAATGCTGTTTTCTGGACAAAATGGTTTAAGTTTATTTATGTATTTATTTATTTATTTTGCAATTGTTAACTGGGGTACAGCAATGATTGCATGGGACCTATTTCAGTCTCAGCCCAGGGTAAACACAATAAATACAGGCCATTGTATACAGAGTAAGTGACATAATGCAATATACATATATTATATACAAAGTGAATAACATTGCTAGTCTTGGGCTAGCAACCTGAGCCCGTAAAACTCGTAACTGCTACAGAAACAAACAGTGCTGAAAGGTGCTCTATGTCCGATGTATCACATGGTGCGTAAACAGGAAAGAGAGAAGAGAGAGAGAGAGAGAATAATATTGTTGGCTAGAGGGTATAAAGGCAATGGATAGATGACAGTATAAACAGAGTGACTGATAAAATATGATACACAAACGTATTATATACAGAGTGGAAATCAGAGCTGGCATGCTGAAAGAATCACAATCAAAATAAGATTCAGAGCAAGGTATGTAGAGGGAAGAAGGGTATAAAGAGGTTAAGTTATATGACCAAAAAGATAGCAGTTGCATTGGTCCAATATGGACATGAGGTCCCTGGTCTTCTTAGGAAGCAGAAAATATACTGAGTAAAACCCAGATTCCTTGTGGTCTTGTGGGACCTCCTGGATTGCTCCTTTTTGATTAAAAATGAATAAAGATGTTAAAAAGAAAAAAAAGTAAAACAGCTGCTAGAAAATTGCCAGAAATTGTGATAACAGTAAAGATTTGAGGAAAAGGGTGACATTTGCCACTCTCACAAAGAAAAGCAGTTTTAAATGCTAGAGCTGCAGAAGCTTCATCTATTTCTTGTAGAAGTGGTAATGAAATCTGGAGGAGGAAAGCAGTGCATTCTGGAAGGAGGGAAGGACTTTCAGTTTGCTTGAGATTATGAACGTTGTTGAGAAAAGAACCTGCAGTGACCAGTCCAAAGTCTACAATGCACAGAGTGGATCAACACAAACCTGTAGTTACTATTCCAGGCTCAGACTAAGAAAGTGATATGAGCAGTAAATTATCTTTGAACTGTTGAAGATTATATATATCTTACAAATCTCGGGATGAGTTGGAAAGTAAGTCTTCACAACATGATGGTCTTGCCAATGAAAAAGGTCAGACCCAGCTAGCTTTGCCAGTACAATTCACCTCATCAGTTTGGACCTTAACAGCTGAACCACACCGAATAAGGTACTTATAAAAACATTGCCAAAGGCACATATAGTCAGGTATTCTCAACTGAGATTTAATAGGCCAAGGCTGCTGCAAATGCATTGAACAGAAAATTCAAATTATGCCAAGGATATCAAAAGCAAATTTTTAAATTAACTGTTGTGTTATCTCTTTGCATAAGATGAAAGACAGGTAAGTTAAGTGAAGTGCTCCCCATAATGCTGAACTTTTTTAGGGTACCTCATGCAGCACATCTATATATCGGGATTTCTCCCGCTGTGTGTTCTATCCTGCACCACATTTTCTTTAGTCTTACTTGATGTCAACCACCACTGTCATCTTAATACTGAGAGGTGTATAAAAAAGGACGTACTTGCACATAAAACAGTTACATTCCTAGAAGGTTCTGTACATTAAGCCTAAAACTTCCAGTAAGAATGAAAACACAACACAAGATAGACAGCATAAATATCCTCTTTTCAGACCAAGATACCTTAGAGTATTGCCTTTGAAAGTGGTGCACATCTTGCAAACATATTTAACCTGCAATGTTTTGTAAATGTCTCAGCTTCATAAATGTATTTCAAGGATGAAAGTATGGCATAACCAGCTGGAGTTTTCACAAACTGTTTTAGTCATCTCCGGATAACAGCTGAACTGCCTATACTACAGTACCTTTCCTCACCATCACCTGGACTAAGGAGGAGACCTGGTAAATACAGAAACTGTTTTAAATTAGACATAGAGCCAACCTTGTGAAGTAACCTAGGACTTATTCTCAAATTCACCCTATCTTTATGAAATACAATAAATGGTTCCAATGAGGTTAGAGATTGCAGATATGAAATTCTTTTAACTGGCGTTACTGCAACCAGTTTAGAAATGAGTTCTCCAAGATAAACACTTTAAATCACAAATCCCTAAATGATTAAATAAAGCTAAGTATTTTACATGGACCTACATCACGCTCATCTCAGAAGCACTATCTGGTTAAGTGACTTGCTCAAGGTCACACAGTAAGCAAATGTAGGTTGTGAGGCTTAAACTCAGAACTGCTGCAGGGTATAAATGTATCGACCAAAGTCTTAAATTTTTGTGTTAAACTGCCAGAAATTAACAGATTATACAGCTGAACATATTTATCGGTTAGAAATTCTGCTCTTTTAAATAGTTCCTGGCTTTAAACTTCTAAAATAGTGTTATAGTATTGCCACTTTTTGGGAAGTGTAGAGGTATGGCATTCCCTTCAGAGGTTCTGTAACCATTGTCTCTAATGCATCTGCATTCATTTAATTTGGAAAGATTTTTAGTTTATTGTTGAATTTTCTTAACTTTTGTTGATCACATATGACTGCCAATTAGCAATAAAATCCAGGCAGCTGGTCCAAATGTGAAGATTTTTCTTAAACTACCAGCCAAATAGGAGGGTCTGTATCACAGGATGGATTCACTAGTTGTATTTCATAGAGAGTAGTTAGACTCTTTAACTTTTAGGTTTATTCTTAACAGAGGGCAATATTGTTAAGCAATGTGAATATCAATGAGCTTAACATAATGTGGCTTAGCTGTTCACAGTTCACTAAAAATGTCACAGTGATAATACTGGAAACTATGAAAAATGGTTGCTGTGAAGAAGGAATCCCACTATGCTGAAAGCCATTTCCAGACAATGGTCCAAGACAAACAGACATCTAGAGATGTTTAACCAAACGAATGAATGAATGCTGGTTATCTGCAGGAAGTCTGATTCCATTTACCTGTGGTCCACACAATCTGACCACTAGCTCCCCTTCTACACAAAATGAGAAGTTATGTACCCACCATAACGTTCCATGTTAGTTGTCTTCTCTCGCCTTCTTTCTTGCTGGATGGGTTCGGAGCCGAACCTCGGCTCTGACTCGGCCACTACTAAAGCTCGATAGTTAATTTTACCGGCTCGAGGCAACCCTATATCCCATGATGCTAGGCGGTAACTCCCCAGATCTCGTTTGGAAGCTGAAAACCCAGCATAGGCCAAATAGTCCTCCAAATGGAAAGGAGGAGGAAGGAAGATAAACCCCCAAAGGTCGCTATCTACGCTATAGCTACCCTAGGACCACCTAGATGGTGAAAAAGGAATATAAGGACCCTTCAAAGAAGGGAAGATCTTTTCGGTCTGTCCAGGCTAGGGGGATGGTGGGTGGGACGCAAGAAAGAAGGCGAGAGAAGACAACTAACATGGAACGTTATGGTAGGTACATAACTTCTCAATGTTAAGTTGTCAATCTCACCTTCATTCTTGCTGGATGGGACCACGTCCCTAGCACCTTCATCCTGGGTGGCTCATTGGAACAGACTCTTGAGAATGGTGGAACCAAAATTTGCCCTGTTTCTGGAGGCCATGTCCAATTTGTAATGCGAGACAAAGGTATGAGGAGAGGCCCATGTGGCTGCCGCACAAATAGTGTCTATCAGTAGTCTAGCTTGAAAGGCTGTTGATGTAGCTAGTGCTCTGGTTGAATGGGCTCTTGGCCTAGAAGGCAATTGTTTACCTCTGAGATGATAAATACAAGTGATCACAGAAGACAGCCACCTAGACAGGGTTACCTTGGATACTGGAAGGCCTTTCTTATTCTCTGCATAAGATAAAAAGAGTTGATCAGATTTCCTGATTTGTTTAGTTCTGTCCAAATAGTAACGGAGCTGGCGATGAACATCCAGACAATGTAGTTTTTGCTCCGCCCTGTTTGAATAATTTGGGAAGAAAACTGGGAGGTCAATTGATTGATTTAAATTTGTCTGCGAAGCCACCTTGGGTACAAAAGAGGGGTTAGTTCTTAGAGAAACTCTGTCTTTGTGAAAAACTAAATAAGGAGGACGAATGCATAGGGCATGAAGTTCAGATACTCTCCTAGCTGATGTAATAGTGACTAGGAAGAGTGTTTTCCAGGAAAGTAATTTCAGTGAACAGGAAGCTGCAGGTTCAAAGGGAGGTAGAATCAAAGATGATAAAACTAAGTTTAGATCCCACTGTGGCGGAGGATCTTTGATAGGGGGCTTGAGTAAAAAGATACCTGTAAGGAACGCTTTGC
Organism: Protopterus annectens; assembly: GCF_019279795.1. Lineage (NCBI taxonomy): Eukaryota > Metazoa > Chordata > Ceratodontiformes > Protopteridae > Protopterus > Protopterus annectens. The sequence goes on along the minus strand of NC_056748.1, from coordinate 80,930,455 downwards.
ACAGCCTATGGGACATGATGTTGCCATCCGACAGGCCTATGTGAAAATTTGAAATGGCTGCCAGCTGTACTTTCACTGTGGAAGAAGAAGATCCTGAATGAAAAATTTCAGCTAGGAAATCCAAGACCGAGTGAATTGGGGCAGTGAAAGGATCTATATTTCTAGCCTTTGCCCAGAAGGAAAAACGTTGCCATTTACTAGCGCAGATACTTCTGGTGGAAGATTTAAGGGAAGCTACTATAATATCCCGGATGGGATTTGAAATCATAGGAAGCCTGGCTAGGGATGGAAGAGGAGCAACCAAGCAGTGAGGTTGAGAGAATGGAGGGATTGGTGCAGCTGCCCCAACAGATGGGTCAAAAGATCTGGCACTGGATCCAAATGCCAAGGCTGCTCCAAGAGATAACGATGCAGGAACGGAAACCATATCTGTCGAGGCCAATAAGGGGCAATGAGAATCATCTTTGCTCTCAAGGCGGTTGCTTTCTGAATAACTTGTGTTATTAACGGAAAGGGGGGAAAGGCGTAAAGAAGTCCCTGAGGCCAATCGTGGACTAGAGCGTCTCTGGGGGGATGGCCTGGAAGGGGGAAGAGGGTGAGGAAGTCGGGGCATTTGCTGTTTTGAGGTGTAGCAAAAAGATCGCAGCAAGGAAGGCCCCACTTCTGAAAAATCTCTTCCGTCACAGATTGTTTGAGAGACCACTCATGTGGCATGAGAATAGCTCTGCTCAACCTGTCCGCTATGATGTTGGACTTCCCGGGGATATTCATTGCTATCAGAAACCGCTGAGAAGAGATCGCCCATTGCCAAAGTCTGAGTTCTTCTCGACACAGGGGATAGGACTTGGTTCCACCCTGCTTGTTGATATACCACACTACGGACATATTGTCCGTTTGGATTGCAATAGTCCCCAGGGGAAGAGAGTCGTGGAGGGCTTGCAACGTCAAAAGCACTGCTCTCATCTCCAGGACATTTATGTGCAGGTGGCATTTGAAGGGTTGCCATGTACCATGGGCTGTCCTGCCCTGAAAATGCCCCCCCCCACCCAATCAGAGAGGCGTCCGATGTGACCGTGGCGACCAGGGAGGGGGGGATAAAGGGTCTGCCTTGGTGGACTTGATGGGACACCATCCACCAAGACAGATGATTTTTGCAAGCTGGAGTTATCATGATCTTGTGAGTCATAGGGAGTTGTTGGAAAGACCACTGGGCGAAAAGCATCCACTGAAGGAGACGCATGTGAAAACAGGCAAGAGGAAGGAGTGTGATGGCAGCCGCCATGAGACCTAATACTTGCAGAACATACCTGGCCTGAATTTTGTTTATCTGAAGAAGGAGATGGACATGATTTTGAATATCTAAGACCCTTTGCTCTGTTAGCCTTGCTGAGAGCTGCACGGTGTCCAAGTTGGCACCTATAAAGGTAATAGCCTGACAAGGCGACAAAGCAGACTTTTCGAAAGTTATGGAAATTCCTAGCTCCTTGCAAATGTGAATGGTGTAATCCCTGGCCTGAAGAAGTTGACGCCTGGTGGTGGCAGTGAGGAGCCAGTCGTCTAAATATGGAAACACCTAGAATCCTTGACGTCTCAGGTGAGCCGTAACCGCTGCCATACATTTGGTGAACACTCTGGGGGATGTAGTGAGACCAAAGGGCAGGGCTCTGAATTGGTAATGACTGGCCCCCAGCCAAAAGCGGAGAAACCTTCTGGATCGCCTGTGAATTTGTATGTGATAGTATGCATCCTGAAGGTCTACTGAGCACATCCAATTGTCCTTGTTCAAAAGAGGTAGAATGGACTGTAGCATGACCATCCGGAATTTCGTTTTTTTTACAAACTTGTTTAGTTTGCTGAGATCCAATATTGGCCTCCAGTCCCCTGTTTTTTTTGGTGCCAAAAAGAACTTTGCGTAGACTCCGGATCCTAGTTGGTCTGCTGGGACTGGTTGGATGGCTCCCTTTGTTAGCAGTTTTGATATTTCCAGCCCTGCTTGTTCCCTCAGACTGGGTGGAATGTCTGGAAGGGGCCCCTTTCTCTGAGCTGGGGTTTGGATAAAGGGAATTTTGTAGCCCTCGGATATGATCAATTGTACCCATTTGTCTTGAGTAAGGGAGAGCCAGGCTTGTGGGTACAGTGACAATCTTCCCCCGACTGCCTCTGAAGGTGGACAGTCGGGCAACACCTCAGGGATGCTGGAAGGGTTTGTCAGAGAGAGGCTCTCTGCTACCCTGATTCTGCGGACCCCCTCTGCCTCTTGGGCGGCATCTGTTGTTGTTACCCCCTCTGCCTCTGGGGGGAAACTGACCTCTTGCGTCAGGCATGACTCCTTGAGATTTGCGGAACCACATTTTTCCACCCTTTTGACCCTTAGGGTATGGTCTAGAAGGGGCGGAAAAACTGACTCCTACGGCAGAAAGAGTTTTGCCATCTTGCTCGCATCTGGTCAAGGTCTCTTTCATTTGAGGCCCGAACAACATCGAGCCATCAAAAGGGGAGTTAGTGAAGGACACCTTGAAGGGGTCCGCAAAATTGCAAAGCCGCATCCAGGCGTGATGCCTTAAGGCCACACCTGTGCCTGTGGCCCTACTCACTCCATCGGCTGCATAGGAAATGAGCCGCATGGAGGAGTTAACAATGGAGTTTAGGGTTCCTAGCTGTGAGTTAATTTTGTCTTGGGACCCAGCAGCTGACGGATCCTGTAAAACCTCACCCAGCTCTTTGAGAACATCTCTCTGAAGGCGGGTGAAGTGACACAAATAATTCAGCGACCGCATGGCAAAGGTCGCTGATGAAAACATCCACTTACCGTACCTATCCATAGTCCTAGATTCCTTGTTAGGAGGATGGATAGGCACTGAAGGATCGGCTAGTTCCTTCTTGGTGGCTGCAGCCACCACCATGGCATCAACCGGGACACCTTTGCTTAAAAATTGTTTATCAGATGGAGCTGTTATAAATTTGGAAGGCCTCCGTGGGGTGGGTTCCACCGAATCAGGGGTTGTCCACGCCTTCCGTGCCACCACTTCCATAAGGGGGTCGAAGGGCAGAGACACCCAGGAGGTGGAGGGTCGCGAACCAAATGCTTCCAGGTAAACTGACTCGTCCTCGGAAGGATTAAGGGAAGACCAGATCCCCCTCTGTTTAAGGATTTCAAGGATGTCTGAGAAAGAGACATCCTCAGTGGGGGACCTTGGGGATCCTTCCAACTCATCCAAGTTGGTATCCGATGTAATGGACTCAGGGGAGTCCACATGCTTCCTCTTACATGTCCTCTTGCGCGGAGGTTCACCTGACGGGTCAGGAGAAGCCTCGGAAGAGGAAGAAATTCCCAGTGGGGAAACCTGAGGCATTGGATCTCTGGGTCCGGGAGCAAGAGAGTGGGAAGAGATGTCAGCAGGCACTGTAGTGGGAGGAGCCGATGGAGCTGACCGTTGACCAGGCACTGGGGCTAGTATGCTCCTCATCACTTCGAAGGCTCCTCTATCAGGCAGGCCAGAGGTCTCCCGCTCCAAAGAACTAGGAACCCCGGGCCACACCGACAGGGACGGCTCCGAAGCCAATGTCAGGGCCGAGCTCACCAGCGCTGATGCTCCGAGAGGGAGAATGGGGTCGGACAAGGGTCCGATGCCACTCGCCCCCTCGGAGCTGGCAACAGATGTCAGGTGCCCAGAACCCTCCAATGAAGGCACCATGGAGGAGATCGGAGCAGAGGACGACGGAGCCGAAGGTGGAGGTATCGGCTCCGACGCCGCAACGGTCACGGCTCCAAGGAGCTCCGGCTCCGAACACTGGTTGAGAGTCGAAGGAGGAATAGCAGGTGGAGCTGATATAGCTGCTGTCTGATGAGATGGGCTGTGAAGCATTTTGGCCAGTGCTTGAGACTTTAAGAGTCTACTGACCACTCTCTCAAGGTCATGGTCGGAAAGCCTGGACAACCAAGAAGAACGGCTCTGATGGCTCTGCTCTGAGAGCAAGGGTGACCTCGGAGCCGAATGGATGGATTCCAACGATGGGGATCTGGACCTCTTTCGTGTAGAGGGTATCGAGATGGGTGGAGCCGATGGAGCCATAGACGCGTCGGCTCCAGCCGGAGCCGACAGTGGAAGTTGAGTCTCAGAGGTATCGGCTCTGAGTGGAGCCGATGCAAGAAGCTGCGATGCCGACGTATCAGCTCCAGCCAGAGCGATCGAGTGGCAGATGATGAGCCACCAGCTGAAGGCTTAGAACTCGGAGCCGATGGTTTGGTTGGCTTCGAGGGCTTCTCCGGCAAGGACTTAGCCGGGGAACCCTCGGGCTTCAATAAGCCCCTTAAGATTAATTTATTCCTGCGCTCCTCCAGGACTCTTGGACTGAACGCATGGCACACAGAACAAGAGTCCTGCAAATGCAGGGGTCCCAGGCAGTAAATGCAAGTAGTGTGACCGTCTGTCAGAGACATCTTCTGACAGCACGAGTCACACTTCTTGAAGCCTGAGACCTTTGTATCCTTCGACATAATGCTGTCGAAGTAAAGTCAAATTTAAACAACACACACACACACACACACACACACACACACACACACACACACACCAAATCCAAACAGACAGGGATACAGGGATACCAGGGTACACACACAGACCACACCCACAGCACAAAATCCCTGTGAGAAGACTAGGAAAGGAGCAGGGCCTAACCTAGTGGAAGGGAAGAATAATTGGGATAAGGGAAAAAAAATAACACTAACAGGGAAAAAATTTTTAGTTTAACTGTTAGACTAAGCAGCTATACTATGAAAAAAAGGTGGGAAGGCTAAGTAGAAAGAGAGCGATTTTGAAACAAAATCTAACACTTACCAGGAGCCGGTAAAAAAGCACCTCGCTAGCGAAAGCGGCAAACAAGATCTGGGGAGTTACCGCCTAGCATCATGGGATATAGGGTTACCTCGAGCCGGTAAAATTAGCTCTCGAGCTTTGGTAGTGGCCGAGTCGGAGCTGAGGTTCGGCTCCGAACCCATCCAGCAAGAATGAAGGCGAGATTGACAACTTAACATCCAACCATTTCATTCCAACAGAAGGCCAAAGGTTAGGTCCATTTCTAACCTGAGAAGGGCAACAGCCCAGTGGCCCATTCATTCTCTAACTGAGATGAGAGCCTAATTGGCTCATTTTTTTCCCTCTGGAGTTCAGAGTCACTATTATATAACACCCTAACTTAACTATCCTCCTGAAGGTGGCTGTTGGCCTTACTAAAGCCACTGCTCTAGGAAGCTCCCACAGCATTCTTACATACTACTGGGACCACCTTCCTGGTTTATCTGTGTTGTGAGTATTATCAGTGGTACAACAAATCATGCCACTTTCCCCTGTTCAGGATGGGTGATTCAGCAATGGACACTCTCTCACCCTCTACTGCTTCAGCTCTTCCAGTGCTCATGCCCTAATCAAACCCAAGTTATCTGGGTCATAGTCAGGATTTTATTGTCAGGGTTTTATCCCTCTATGCCACAGGGCTGTGTTACAACAAACAAACAAAGACAACCCTCCAGAGACATACTCTCTGGAGAGTCTTTAGAGACTAGTTAAAGCAGAAAAGAAGAGAACATTCCTGAAACCGCAGTGGTAGTTTATTCTATAGGCACAGACACTGCTAAGCACAAGTATGAGTCAGCAATATTTCTCAAATGAAAGCAATGTCTGATACAAAGTATGACTGGCCTTTTGCCCTATGGGCCATATAAAAAAGAGCAAGTATTAAGTCCCTGGTTTTGACTAAAAAATGTCCTTTGTCCCTACTAATCTCTGCAAAAATTAGCAATTTTGGGAGAAACGATGGTGGATTGTACATAATGACAATAATTATAAACTTCTTTTACTTCAGAAAATGGACGCTAATTAACATTCTTTTATTTGGTTAGTACTAACATTTTTAAAAGTGTCCATGATCATCCCTGATTATTTCTGAGTTTTCCCTTATTCTGGAGGTAAGAAGTTGAGAGCTGTGGACAACAGACAGCTGGGAGGTAAACCAATAAGGATAGCAGCATAGAAAGCAGAGTACAATCAAAACATTATCAGGATACTTTGCTCAACAGTTTTAAATTTGTAAAGGATCAAGTACTGTCAGTACAGGACAGTCTCAGTGCTACATTGAATGTGAAATCCTGACTGATGTGTATCCATCCATAAGATCATGAGACAGTATTGTACTTTTGAATGGGTGGACTGTTTTTTCCTGTCAGTTTAAAAGTTGTGCAAAGTAACTGAAAATCATTTTTCTCTGGAGGAATTGTGTTTATTTTACTTTTGAGGTACTGGAAAGGTGTTTTTAAAGTGTTTTTTACTGAGTTTTTCTGTGAAAGAAAAGGGACTTTTAAAGACTTGCAGTTTTTACTGGCATTTGCTGCTTGTCTCCCCAGGGAAAGAGACACCATTTTCAGCTTTACCATGGAACAACTATCGGTTCTACAGTTGGTCCTTCTTCCAGCCATAAAAAAACAAAAAAAAGTTAAGCAAGCAGCTTTGTGAACATAGCAACCTAGCAATTTGACTCAGCTGCAGGTGGGTGACTGCTGCGGCCATTTGCTGTACCTCAGACAATTCATCCTTTACCTTGGATCCCTCCAGTGTAGCACCTACAGTGGGTCTATATTACATAATCAAAGAGACACTTCTTCGAATATGTAATCATCGACTCCAAAACAATGAAATCCGAAAACTGCGAACGGCCAAAACTGCAAATTTTTTCCTATGGAAAAAGTTCAGTTGGCTGTTCCCAGAGTTTACCCTTTACCACAACGTAGAGCGAACTTGGAGTTGGTATATTTAATTAGGGGGGTGTGGGGGGCAAAGCCCCCCACTTAATTTACATTTGAAGTGTTTGTCTTGTTTCTATGGCCCCACAATTTTTTTCCCTAGGAACAATTTTGTGGTTTTGGACATTCGCGGTTTTCACATTTCAGTGTTTAGGGGTTAATGATTACATATTCAAAGAAGTGTTTCTTCGATTATGTAATATAGACCCCCTACAGCCACTACAGACCTGGGGTTAGCCACTCACTCAGCGGCTGTTGGGGGTCCCCAGAAGGGGAAAGGGAGAGCCACTCTTGTCAGAATGTTGTACCCATTCCTGGGGAAGCTGTTACTGCCATAAGTAACACTGCAGGCCCTATTTTTCCTGTCAAAAAGAAACAGAAAACCAAGCATGTATCTATTCCTCTTCAAATTTTTTTGGATAGGAATAGTTTACTGGCTCTGGCTCAGTGTTTAATTCAGGCTACTGATCCTTCTTGTAAAGTAGTTTTTGGTAAAAGAAAGAGGGATACCTTTTTTCCTGAATAGATTTAAGATTCTGAATCTGAACAGGAAGATGAAGGGACAGATACATGGTTTCCTCCTCAGATTTCTGATTTAGACTCAGAGGAGAGCTCAGCTTCTGATTTTCCCTGTGGTGGTTTCTCTTTCTTTGAGTCTATTGCCAGAATGTGCCAGTATTTTCAGTGGGAGACCACTGAGGTTTCCCAGTCATCAAGAAAAATACTATGAGTTGTTACAGAAGGAATTTCTAGAACCTACAGCCATTCCTCCTGTTCTGTCTGCTCTAGAGGATATGTGTGTTACTGCCTGCAATTTTTTGATAGTCATCTAGCTGCATTCAAAAAGGCAGATAGAATGTATAAAGTTCTTCAGTCTTTTAAGTCTTTATACACTATTCCCAAACCTAATGCAGCAGCTATAGCTTGAGTGGATTCAACTGCTGCTAGGTACTTAGTTAATTCCAATCCTACTGTTTCTGATTAAAGATTGGAAAATTACTGATAAGAATAGAAAAAAGTGTATACTTTGCAACTCTGATTTTCAGAATTTTGAATTGTCAGGCTCATATGTTAAAGTTTGCTCTGACTAATTGTGAAGGTATTAAAATGTTTTATCTCCAGTTTCTTCTTGTTAGGAAAAATCTGCTTTAAATAATTTAGTTTCTTCTGTTGCACAGGACATTAGTCATTGTACATGGTTTGTGTGTGACTGTGTTGATATTTCTTCCAGGGCTATGGCCACTGGAAGTGTTTTGAGGTGTTTTGCATGGCTGCATTCTTAGAACCTCCCAAATGATGTTAAAAATGAAATGTTAAATTCCTCTTAGGAGGAAGATTTAGTTTTTGGCCCATCTTCTGCATAGGTGATCAAAAAGTGTGATGAAAGGGGTAAGCTGATCCAGGAAATCTCAAAGATCTTTTAGCCATCCTTTTCCAAATTTTCTAAGAGATTCTCTAACTCTTTGTCCAATAATGGCAAAAAGCAGAATGAACAGCCTCAAGAAAATACAGATAAACAGATGTTTAAGAAGAAATAGCAAGGGGGCTCTGAAAAGAAGCCCAAACCTCCCAAAGCCAAAGGTAGTCCTAAAGGTCTGAATGATTGTTTAAGAGACCTTGTGACCCCTTCTAAGCTGGCCCCTTTTTTTCTTCTGGAAAGTATAAATCTCCATTTTTCTCTTTGGCAATGGATAGTTTCAGATAAACGTGTTCTGAAGATCATTCATCATGGTTAAAGATGGCAGTGGGAGGAAATTGCTCCATTCCATGGAGTCATTCTCCATCCTCCAGATCAGACAATTTGTTTCCATTGTTTCTTCATCACATGCTATCCCAAAGAGTGATAGAACCAGTTCCTACTTCCCAGGTGGGTAAGGGTTTTTTATTCAAGGATGTTCTTTTTGCAGGGTGAGGATCCATCAGGTCCAACTTCATGCAGGCCCATTACAATATCAAACCATGACTATAAATCATGTGTGTCTGTAGTGGCTAAAGGAATGGCAGGTTGATGCCAAAATTTATAGCTGTGCAGCAGTGTGATTTTGTAGAGAGGAGGCAAACATTTGACAACATTAACAGAGCACTGGTGGTCCAGAAGGAGGTGGAATGTGGGAGGGTGCCACTGTTATTGGTGAGTCTTGTTGGGGAGAGAGTGACAAAGTAGGCTGGGACTTTATGAGCAGAGCAATGGAAGCATTTGCATTCCTGATAAAATTTTGAGGTTGATTAAGAGGATATATGAGGGATTGGGAGCAAAAATTAAAATAGGTGGGGTCGTCCCTGATAATCTCTGCTTGAGCAGAGGAACCAGGCTGGGGTGTCCTCTCTCCCCCATTTGTTATTTACATTACATTTAGAACCACTGGAAAAGAAAATAAGGGACTCAGAAATTCAAGGATATAATTGGTATGGCAGTCAAGAAAAGATGGTTCTGTTTGCAAATGTCATTATTTTATACTAGATAAAGCCAAAAAAGGGACATTACAGTGCTGTGGAATATACTGAGACAGTTTCAAACCTTTTTGGCATACAAAACTAATGAAGCTAAAAACAAAGGTAATAACAGAAAATTATGTACCCACATATGAATTGGTTCAGCAATATCCATACCTACGGGGATATGATAAAATGAAGTATTTAGCAGCATGGATTAAAAATGATTCCAGTGTGGCAAGATGTTTGGAAGAGACTAAACAAAAGATAATACAACAACTGGGAAAATGGAAACTCTGCTATATGGATATCAATAGTAAGATACAAGTAGTTAAAATGTTTTTAGTCTATTTAGTGTTATACACAGGTCAAGCATATTTTTATCAACCGGAGGAGAAGTTGTGGACCGCAATTAATAAAGAGCTGAAGGACTTTATCTGGGAGGGGAAGATGGCAAGAGTCAAGTGGAATAATCTTATTCTTCTAGTAGAACAGGGCGGATTAGGATTACCTGATTTGAAGGAATATTTCAGAGCAACACAGTTAAAGCTCCTATACATAGCACAAGCAGAAAACTATAATTCAAAGTGGAAAGAGATGATGATGAAACAGGAGGGAAGCTCAAGAAACAAGGAGAGTCTGGGATTTTAGATACAGCCAAACACAGGAATGGAGAAAGGAGATTACACCAATCGAGATGACTGCAATTAAGGATACAGACAATAGGCAAGAACGAGCTGGAATTTATTGGAGAAAACTGGCAAAAGAACCAAGGTATTGGGAGCAAACAACCAGAGAGGGAAAGGTAATAGAATGGGAAGACACTAAGTACTTATTTGGACTGCAGGTTAGAGATTGCCTTCTCTATGAAAGAGTTATATCAGGGTATAAGCAAAGAGAAAGAAATAGGGGGGTCGTAAATGAAAGACCAGCACTGGTAAGGTTTTTAGCAGAATCTGGAACATAAGTTGCTGTTAAAAAAGGAATAATTAGTAGAGCATGTGATAAACTGAGAGGTCGCCAGCCCAGCTAGACAGAATTTTGTAAATAATTCTATGTCTTTGCAAATATTAATATAATCCACAGGCTTATTTGACAAATGTAAAAAAACTGTGTTATGTGCATAAATTCAAGATTGTAACCACAGTGCACCCTGCTGGAAGAAAGCAGAAATGTGTGTAAACTCTATGCCTATGTAATGTATTTTTTCATGGCAGAAAACTGGGACATACAGAGTTAACTGGCAAACTCTAAGAAAATAAGCTTGAAGCCCAGGTGAGACAGATGCAGGCCATCTCTGGCAAAGCATCATGGTCTGTTGATCATATCTTCCCAGGCTGTCAGGTACTGGATCCCCCTGGAATGACAACAGAAACTAAGCCAATTGTTAAAGTCAATCATTTTCTGTTGGTATTGAGGCATCATCCTGGGAAGGGATGCCAGATGTCCCTATTTGAGTGGGACTGTCCTGGGATCAGCAGCCCAATCCTGAGTCCTGCATTGACGGTTAATATCCTGGTGAAACAGTCTCAGCTTTGTTTTTTTTTTTTATTGACCCATTATTGACGTGTATGCCAGTATATGAGCCAATCAAAAAATCGCAAAACAGAAATACTTCTGTTTAATGTGGAACTGCCTGATGTTCTGCATTGAACAAAAGAGGGTCCGCTGTGTGATTTTTTTTGATTGGCTCATATACCGGCAGAGGGCCAATTAAAAATTACCAAACACGCAGCTACTTGTGTTTAATGCGGAACTGCAAGGTATTCCACATTAAATTTTTTTTTTTTAGTCTTCACTTAACGTGAAGGACCTTTTTTTTTTTTTGCCCTTACCTGTCCCGTAAGAAATCTAGTATCCCTGATCCTGAGTGATGGCAGAATGCTGCTTAAGGCTTGGGACATATAATCAGCGAGCTCAATCATGTCTCTCTTCATGTAGTCTAGAGAGGTATATCTCAAGTCATTCATGCCAACATGGACTATAACAGAGGCATAATAGTACATGTTGTTGAGAGACTTGAGTGCGTGTGTGATATAGTGGATTCTGGCACCTGACAAGATAACTAACAGTGACTTTCTCCTTATCCAGCCTGGTGAGAGGCACATCTGTGTATCTCACAATGGAGTCTCCTATGACTAATAAGTTGGGTTTATGGTGAAGCCTTACTGGTTGTGAGGCACAGGTGTGTGGATTATGCATGGAATGTGGCGTGAAGAGCTGTGGAGATCACGTGTGTTTCTGCCTCGGAGGTCTTCTTTGTTTGGGTATGTTTATGTGGAGGACCTCCACATATGTAGGTATGTGTTGTGTAGGTGTGGGTGATGTTTGAGGTGTAGTGATTGTGTTGACAGCCTTTTCAGTGAAAGATATATTGGCTTGAGGGGGAGAGAGCTTGGACTCTAGGTTCCTAATGTAATTGCATCTCTCACAAATTGTGTTCCTAGGTGGTAGTAGTAGATGGTTGTCCATGTACATGAGGCAGTTGCTATGCTGTCTCAGGATGCCCATATCAACCCGACTGGCAGGAGAAACTGTAGGAAATTGTCCATCCATATTTGTCAGAATCTGAGGGAGAAAGGCCAGGGAGAGCTAAGGGGTGGCCTAAAGCCCAAGTGCTTAAACCAAAACTAAGAGCTTAGAATAACACTTAAGAATAACACTTAATAATTTAGACAGGTTATAAACAAGGAGTAATAAATGCAACAGAAAAGATGCAGTTGAACACTTTAGAGAAAGTACAGTTGTGTACACTTAACATAAATGTAGATGTTTGAGTGTATTCACTGTTGCAGTCATCACATTTGGGTTATCTGCTTGCAGTAGCCCTCAGTCGGCCTGATTAACGAAGTCTTGTGTCCTGCATTGGTTGCTATCTCTTCTTCCATGACGTCAGGTCGTCAGGGGTATAAAACATGCAGCCGACGCCATTATATCAGTTTTTCTTGCCCCAGATGTCTGGTGCCTCCCTAATGGGAAGCAATTAAATCTATAAATATACAAGGTTATACCTCCAACAAAAAAGCAAATACACCAAAAAGCTTTTAAGCATAGTAAAGGAGAGTAGAGGTATAGCCTAAAGAAGTCAGGGGGCTGGCGGGAGGGTAACCAGGACTGCAACAGTGAATACACTCGAACATCTACATTCATGGTAAGTGTACATAACTGTACTATGTTCTTTGTGTTTCACTGTTGCAGTCATCGCATTTGGGTACATTTCCAAAGCTAAGGATGGGAGGAGGAATTTAGCATTAGGGCCAGCTATAAGGCCCTGCAAGACTGCAGTGGCAAAGCCAGATCTGGATTTAGAGAAAATTGGCAAATGGTAATGCTTGGTGAAAGTGTGTACAGAACTCCAGGTAGCAGGTAGGATGTCTCTGGTAGGTACGCCTCTGAGAAAGACTGTGGAGGTAGATGCAGCCCTGGTTGAGTGGGGTCTGATTCCCTGTGGGACAGGTTTTCCATGTTGCTTATAGCAGAAATGAATGCAATGGCCTATCAATTTAGAAATGGTTTGCTTTGAAATAGTCTTCCCCTCTGTCCCTGCAGCAAATGCTACCAGCAGTTGTTCAGATTTCCTTTGAGGTTTAGTCCTGTCCAAGTAGAATCTAAGTTGTATGTGCACATCTAAGGAGTGCAGTATCTGTTCCCCTTTGTTCTGTGGATTAGGAAAGAAGGTTGGCAAATGAATGGACTGATTAAGGGCCACACTGGCTACCACCTTGGGCATGAAAGAGGGATTGGTCCTGAGGGACACCCTCTCCGCATGAAAGATGATGAAAGGCTCCACTGCCATAAGGGCCTGTAATTCAGATACCCTTCTTGCTGAAGTGATTGCTAAAAGGAAAGCTGTTTTCCCAGAAAGGAATTTTAAATCTGCAGTAGCAGCTGGCTCAAAAAGAGGAAGGGTGAGTTTCTCCAATACAAAGTTAAGCTCCCAAGCTAGAGTTGGAGCTCTCCTGGGTGGTCTTAAATTTTTGCCCCTCTGAGGAACTGCTTGAGCAGTGGATGAGAGAAGAGGGGAGGCTCTGTGTTATAATGAGCTGAAATGGCTGAGGCGTACATTTTTATGGAGGAAAAAGACAGGCCCTTGTGAAGCATCTCGGTTAAGTATTGTAAAATCTGACGTAAACTGGGCACTGCTGTTCTCATCCCTTGAGATTGGTTCCAGGCAAAGAATCTTTTCCATTTTTCAGCATAAGATTTTCTAGTACTAGGCCTCCTTGCCTATAAAATGATATCCATCACTGGTTTATTGACGGATGGTAAAGGAGAGATTAGGTAATTAGTCAGGCTGCTAGGTTCAGTGTTTGAAGCTGAGAGTGCAGAATATAGTTCTCCTGCTGAGACAACAGGGTAGGAGTCTGAGGCAGGTGCCATGGGGCCAACAGTGACACACTGCGCAAGACAAGGTACCAGTGTTGGTGTGGCCAGTCTGGTGCAATCAAATTCATCCTTGGTTTGTCTTGTTTGATCTTTAGTAGTACTTTGGGGTGCAGAGGCAGAGGAGGAAAGGCATAAACTGTTAGGTTATTCCAGCTGAAGGACAGAGCATCCACTTTCCAAGCTTGTTTGTGGGTAGTCCTTGTGCAAAATTTGTCCAATTGATAGTTCTGGGGTGAAGCAAACAGGTCTATATCTGGGCTCCCCCATTTGCTTGTCAACATGTTGAAAATCCTTGGTTCCAGTTTCCACTCGTGTAGGTCCATGAGGTTTCTGCTTAGTCCGTCTGCCAATGTATTTAGTTTTCCTGGCAGTAATTGAGCTTGTAGATTCACTTGGTAGCTCAAGGCTGTGTTCCACAATGCCATGGTTAGTCTGCAGAGTGGGTAAGAATGTGTACCCCTCTGCTTGTTTATGTACCACACAACAGTGGTGTTGTCTGTCTTTACCATTAATTGTCCTGGAAGAATGTGGTCCTTGAAGGCTATCAGAGCATTCTGTACAGCTAACATTTCTTTTTGATTGATATGCAGGTGCATTTGACTTGGGTTCCATTTGCCCTGAATGCACTTCCCTGCCAGGTGAGCCCCCCATGCATAGTCTGATGCGTCTGTAGTTAGGGTTTGGGTAGTGGGGGGTGGTGTGAATGGTAGTTTCTTGTTTTGGTGGCAGGTCTCTGCCCACCAATGGAACTCTAGGCATAGGCAAGGTATTATAGGAATCATTGAGCGGGACTGTCCTGGGATCAGCAGCCCAATCCTGAGTCCTGTATTGACGGTTAATATCCTGGTGAAACAGTCTCAGCTTTGTTTTTTTTTTTTTTTTATTGACCCATTATTGACCTGTATGCCAGTATATGAGCCAATCAAAAAATCGTAAAACAGAAATACTTCTGTTTAATGTGGAACTGCCTGATGTTCTGCATTGAACAAAAGAGGGTCCGCTGTGTGATTTTTTTTTTATTGGCTCATATACCGGCAGATGGGCCAATTAAAAATCACCAAACACGCAGCTACTTGTGTTTAATGTGGAACTGCAAGGTATTCCGCATTAAATTTTTTTTTTTTTAGTCTTCACTTAACGTGAAGAACCTTTTTTTTTTTTATGCCCTTACCTGTCCCATAAGAAATCTAGTATCCCTGATCCTGGGTGATGGCAGAATGCTGCTTAAGGCTTGGGACATATAATCAGCGAGCTCAATCATGTCTCTCTTCATGTAGTCTAGAGAGGTATATCTCAAGTCATTCATGCCAACATGGACTATAACAGAGGCATAATAGTACCTGTTGTTGAGAGACTTGAGTACGTGTGTGATATAGTGGATTCTGGCACCTGACAAGATAACTAACAGTGACTTTCTCCTTATCCAGCCTGGTGAGAGGCACATCTGTGTATCTCACAATGGAGTCTCCTATGACTAATAAGTTGGGTTTATGGTGAAGCCTTACTGGTTGTGAGGCACAGGTGTGTGGATTATGCATGGTATGTGGCGTAAAGAGCTGTGGAGATCACGTGTGTTTCTGCCTCGGAGGTCTTCTTTGTTTGGGTATGTTTATGTGGAGGACTTTCACATATGTAGGTATGTGTTGTGTAGGTGTGGGTGATGTTTGAGGTGTAGTGATTGTGTTGACAGCCTTTTCAGTGAAAGATATATTGGCTTGAGGGGGAGAGAGCTTGGACTCTAGGTTCCTAATCTAATTGCATCTCTCACAAATTGTGTTCCTAGGTGGTAGTAGTAGATGGTTGTCCATGTACATGAGGCAGTTGCTATGCTGTCTCAGGATGCCCATATCAACCAGACTGGCAGGAGAAACTGTAGAAAATTGTCCATCCATATTTGTCAGAATCTGAGGGAGAAAGGCCAGGGAGAGCTAAGGGGTGGCCTAAAGCCCAATTGCTTAAACCAAAACTAAGAGCTTAGAATAACACTTAATAATTTAGACAGGTTATAAACAAGGAGTAATAAATGCAACAGAAAAGATGCAGTTGAACACTTTAGAGAAAGTACAGTTGTGTACACTTAACATAAATGTAGATGTTCGAGTGTATTCACTGTTGCAGTCATCACATTTGGGTTATCTGCTTGCAGTAGCCCTCAGTCGGCCTGATTAACGAAGTCTTGTGTCCTGCATTGGTTGCTGTCTCTTCTTCCATGACGTCAGGTCATCAGGGGTATAAAACATGCAGCCGACACTATTACATCAGTTTTTCTTGCCCCAGATGTCTGGTGCCTCCCTAATGGGAAGCAATTAAATCTATAAATATACAAGGGTATACCTCCAACAAAAAAGCAAATACACCAAAAAGCTTTTAAGCATAGTAAAGGAGAGTAGAGGTATAGCCAAAAGAAGTCAGGGGGCTGGCGGGAGGGTAACCAGGACTGCAACAGTGAATACACTCGAACATCTACATTCATGGTAAGTGTACATAACTGTGCTATGTTCTTCGTGTTTCACTGTTGCAGTCATCGCATTTGGGTACATTCCCAAAGCTAAGGATGGGAGGAGGAATTTAGCATTAGGGCCAGCTATAAGGCCCTGCAAGACTGCAGTGGCAAAGCCAGCTCTGGATTTAGAGAAAATTGGCAAATGGTAATGCTTGGTGAAAGTGTGTACAGAACTCCAGGTAGCAGGTAGGATGTCTCTGGTAGGTACGCCTCTGAGAAAGGCTGTAGAGGTAGATGCAGCCCTAGTTGAGTGGGGTCTGATTCCCTGTGGGACAGGTTTTCCATGTTGCTTATAGCAGAAATGAATGCAATGGCCTATCCATTTAGAAATGGTTTGCTTTGAAATAGCCTTCCCCTCTGTCCCTGCAGCAAATGCTACCAGCAGTTGTTCAGATTTCCTTTGAGGTTTAGTCCTGTCCAAGTAGAATCTAAGTTGTATGTGCACATCTAAGGAGTGCAGTATCTGTTCCCCTTTGTTCTGTGGATTAGGAAAGAAGGTTGGCAAATGAATGGACTGATTAAGGGCCACACTGGCTACCACCTTGGGCATGAAAGAGGGATTGGTCCTGAGGGACACCCTGTCCACATGAAAGATGATGAAAGGCTCCACTGCCATAAGGGCCTGTAATTCAGATACCCTTCTTGCTGAAGTGATTGCTAAAAGGAAAGCTGTTTTCCCAGAAAGGAATTTTAAATCTGCAGTAGCAGCTGGCTCAAAAAGAGGAAGGGTGAGTTTCTCCAATACAAAGTTAAGCTCCCAAGTTAGAGTTGGAGCTCTCCTGGGTGGTCTTAAATTTTGGCCCCTCTGAGGAACTGCTTGAGCAGTGGATGAGAGAAGAGGGGAGGCTCTGTGTTATAATGAGCTGAAATGGCTGAGGCATAAATTTTTATGGAGGAAAAAGACAGGCCCTTGTGAAGCATCTCGGTTAAGTATTGTAAAATCTGATGTAAACTGGGCACTGCTATTCTCATCCCTTGAGATTGGTTCCAGGCAAAGAATCTTTTCCATTTTTCAGCATAAGATTTTCTAGTACTAGGCCTCCTTGCCTATAAAATGATATCCATCACTGGTTTATTGACGGATGGTAAAGGAGAAATTAGGTAATTAGTCAGGCTGCTAGGTTCAGTGTTTGAAGCTGAGAGTGCAGAATCTAGTTCTCCTGCTGAGACAACAGGGTAGGAGTCTGAGGCAGGTGCCACGGGGCCAACAGTGACACACTTCGCAAGACAGGGTACCAGTGTTGGTGTGGCCAGTCTGGTGCAATCAAAATCATCCTTGGTTTGTCTTGTTTGATCTTTAGTAGTACTTTAGGGTGCATAGGCAGAGGAGGAAAGGCATAAACTGATAGGTTATTCCAGCTGAAGGACAAAGCATCCACTTTCCAAGCTTGTTTGTGGGTAGTCCTTGTGCAAAATTTGTCCAATTGATAGTTCTGGGGTGAAGCAAACAGGTCTATATCTGGGCTCCCCCATTTGCTTGTCAACATGTTGAAAATCCTTGGTTCCAGTTTCCACTCGTGTGGGTCCATGAGGTTTCTGCTTAGTCCGTCTGCCAATGTATTTAGTTTTCCTGGCAGTAATTGAGCTTGTAGATTCACTTGGTATCTCAAGGCTGTGTTCCACAATGCCTTGGCTAGTCTGCAGAGTGGGTAAGAATGTGTACCCCCCCTGCTTGTTTATGTACCACACAACAGTGGTGTTGTCTGTCTTTACCATTAATTGTCCTGGAAGAATGTGGTCCTTGAAGGCTATCAGAGCATTCTGTACAGCTAACATTTCTTTTTGATTGATATGCAGGTGCATTTGACTTGGGTTCCATTTGCCCTGAATGCACTTCCCTGCCAGGTGAGCCCCCCATGCATAGTCTGATGCGTCTGTAGTTAGGGTTTGGGTAGCGGGGGGTGGTGTGAATGGTAGTTTCTTGTTTTGGTGGCAGGTCTCTGCCCAGCAAAGGAACTCTAGGCGTAGGCAAAGTATTATAGGAATCATTGCTTCTAGATCCTGAGAATGTTGACACCATAGGCTTTTTAGATACCATTGTAGTTTCCTAATATGCAGTCTTGCATACTGAATTAGAAGAATGCAGGAGGCCATGAACCCCAAGGCTTGTGGTGTTTTCCTTGCAGATAGCAGGTTTTTGTGACCACTTGTTTGAAGTAGATTGTCAAATGAATTTGTTTCTCTGGCGTGAGGAAAGCCATCTGGGAAGTTGTATTCAAGCTTTCTCCCAGGAATATAATTTATTGACAGGGTAAAAGGTGTGATTTCTTTTCGTTTATGGTGTACCCCAGACAAGTTGGCACCCTTTGTACAAAGGCCAAATGATTCAATGTCCTGGCTTTCTGCCTGAATTAGACAATCGTCCAGGTATGGGTATATTTGAATATTTCTTTGCCTGCAAAATGCAATGACTGAAGCTAGGCACTTTGTGAATACTCTGGGCGAAGTAGATAAGTCAAAGGGCAGTGCAGATAACTGACAGTGCATGTAGCCTGCTTTGAAGCGTAGGTATCTTCTGCAAGATTCCCTGATTGGGATGTGCAGGTATGCTTCCTTTTAATCTAGTGTTGCCAACCAGGCATCTTTGCCTAGCATAGGGAGCAACTGGTGAAGAATCAGCATCTTGAACTTTGGAATCACCAAAAAGCTGTTTAGAGTAGACAGGTCCAGGATAGGACACCATGAATTGTCTTTTCTTGGTACCAGGAAAAGTCTCCAGTAGAAACCTTGTCCCTTTTCCTCTTCTGGTACCAACTGAATAGCTTCTATGCTTAAAAGAGAGAGTACTTGCTTTTGGGCCTCTGCCCCACTGATTTGGGGGTAGATTTGACCAACCGCTTGGTGTTGGTAACATGTGGAAGTGAAATCTGTATCCTTGGGACACTATATTTAAAACCCATTTGTCCTGGGTAACGAGTTCCCAGTTCTTTGCATGAAGAGCAATCTTTCCCCCAAAGGGGCAGTCAGTTGAGAAGTGCTTGGAAGTTTTAAAAAGAAGTCATTGAGACAGTTTACCATAGGGGGGAGTTTTATTACTCCCAGATTTGGAAGTGGAGGCTCCCCACTGCTTAGTCCTGTGTGTACCATGGGACTGAAGCCTGGGTGCTCTGCTGGAGCTGGGTTTGGACTGAGAAGGTCTGGAAGAGGCAGGAAAGGACCGGTGCTTTGAAGGCCAATGCCTACTAAATCTTGGAGGTTGTACTTGTCAAAAATATTTAACAGTTTACATAGATTTAGCTTTTTCCTCCATCTTTTTAAGAACTTCTTCTGCCTTGTTGCCAAACATGTGGTCCTGATTTAAGGGTGCATCCAGTAATTTCGCTTTAACATGATCTGGCAAGGATTGCTCCTTAAGCCAAGCATGCCTTCTAAGTACAGACCCAGTTACAGCAGCCCTGCAAGATGCCTCTAGTGAAAGAAAACCACATTGCAAAGTATGTTTTCCAACTTGTTCAGCAGAATGCATTAAATCCTGTAAATCCTTATTTTCAGCACAATCAGGAATCACCATCATTTTCTGTTTAAGCAATCCAATAATATGCTGCTGATACTTTAACATATGAAACTGGCAGTTTAAGGCCCTAATGGCCAAAGTTGCAGAAGTGTATACCTTCTTACCCCATCTATCCAGTGCCCTGGAGTCTCTATCAGAGGGTGTAGGATTTTTGGCAGTAGTAGCTTTAATGCCCTTGGGTCCCTGTGAAATGGTTTCAGGATCCGCAGTAGGATTTTTTGAAAAGGAACTTGTGAGAGTCAGAAACCCTGTAATATCTATCAGGTTTTCTGGGAGCAGGAGGTAAAGAGTCAGGGGCCAAGCTAGATTCTGAAAAGGCATCATCAACAATGTCTAGTACAGGAGGTATGGCTAAAGGCCTGTGCTGGGACAGGAGTAAGAAATCCCTAAGCCTCTTTTTAGAATCTGAGAAATCCTGACTTTCCCAACGAAAATGCTCCCTGAGAGTATGCAAGGTTTCACCAAAAAGAAAATCCTCTGGGGGGGTGGGGAGCAGAGGGAATAGAATCCTCAGCATCCGAATCCTCATAGGTAGTTAAGGGTAAATCCTGGTCATCCGAGGAAACAGAAATTTCAGAATCCTGGTCAGGAGTATCAAAAGCAAACTCAGTCCTAGGTCTCTTAGAGGGGGAAGGTTGGCTTCCCCTGATTAAAGTAATAAGGTCTTCAGGCATTCTTATCATTTGTTTTTTAGGCATTGAGGCCTGACCATGCAGTCTGGGCATCAGTTTTCTAGGCATGGTTCGAGTTTTAGGCGTTGAAGAAGAAGATGGCGTTGGTTTAATATGCAAGTCAGTAGGCCTGAATATACCCTCAGAAGCCGATGCCTGCACAGCGGCTCTGGACCCATCCAAGGTAGAGACATCCGCAGGTTCCACAGTTGAAGCATCTTGCTGCATACCGGACTCCGAATGGGTCTCAGTAGAGGCCTGTGAATCTGAAGTAGCGGGTATCAGGGGCTGAGAAAGCACCAGACTGAGTATCGGTGAACTGGTGACTGACTTAGGAGAAAAGTCATCTGCAGCTTTGGACATAGTCAGCCTGTCTCTGTCTTTATCTTTGCGTTTTTTTCAGATTGTCAGTAGTTGGATGGCTTACCAAAGACATATCAGGATAACTGAACCGAGCACCAAAATATTTAGAAGTGAAAATATACCGACAATGGATAGTTCGTGGTTTAAATAAGGCACAAAACCGGTAGCGAGGTACATCATGGTCAGGGCCTAGGCAAGGAATACAGTACGAATGAAAATCTTTATGAGGTATTTGCTTTCCACAAGAAATGTAATTATTTACTTTTACTGACATCGGTTTAGAGCAAGAAAATGTTTCCCCAATGGGGTACTTATTTTTTAATTGAAGACTTCGGTTCTGAAACTCAAAAATGAAAATTTCAGGAGTCAGACGACTGGCACTTGCGAACTGCTTCTGCTTTGGCCACCGCACGGCAAGAAAGACTGATGTAATGGCGTTGGCTGCATGTTTTATACCCCTGACAACCTGATGTCATGGAAGAAGAGACAGCAACCGACACAAGACCCAAGACTTTGTTAATCAGGCCGACTGAGGGCTACTGCAAGCAGATAACCCAAATGTGATGACTGCAACAGTGAAACACGAAGAACATCAGGCAGCAAGTAGCAGGAATAAGCAAAGCAAGATGAAGTAACAGAGTAGTAGGAAGAAACACAAATTAGAAAAATATAACCAGCTGAATAAAGTCCCTTTTTTAATATATAAAGTAAAAAGGCAGCGAGCAGGAACAGAAAATAATTCAAGGTTAAGGGGGTTGGCCTTCCCAAATGATCTCTGTATTAGGTAGAATGAGCTAAAGAGATGGGACTGGGAGGAGTGTCCCACATCAAATTTACAGTAGGGGTGGGCAACTGCAAGAGCCACCAACTTTAAAAACACAACAGCAAGAGGGTGGAAGGATGGGAGAAAAAAAGTTTCAGCACAGATCAGAAAACAATGCCAGCAAATATATAAATAATTTAGGTTTGGTTAACTCTTGGTTTGGTTAATAATTCTGGTATGGTTTATTTTCATTTATATAAATGTAAGACTGGCTGTCATACATGATAATGTAATGAAGATGTTTCTGTTTTGAAAAAAAGGATGTTCTTTGTGCAAAAGAAAGAAAATTATTGGAGACCAATTCTGGGTCTTTCTTTCCTAAGCCTCATAGCTCATTGCAGGCTGCAGGGTATCCACATTTTTTCATATTTATATGATTTGCAGAGTCTTTCTCAAAGTGTCAGGAATTGTTCTCTCTCTCTCTCTTCTCTCCTTCTTGGGTGACAGATCTCTTACACAGGCTGGGTTTCCAAGAAAACATTAAAAAGTCTTTCTTGACTCCTCTGGATTTCAACTAGACACCCCCGTTTAAAGAGCTTTTCTTTCACAGGAAAACATAGACTTATATCAAAATCTAGTTTTAAGATTTTCCACTGTAAAGCATTAGTCACTTTGAGGGAATACCTCAGGATTTTTGGTTCTCAGACTATGCTTGGAGACCAGTTTCAGGAGGTATAAATGTGAAGGATGTGCAGGACACCAAGAACAAATGCAAGCACATCAATATCAAAGAGATGCTTGCGTGATCAAGGCATTCAACTTTCTGAATCATCTTTGTGACAGATATTTTACAGTGGAAAACCTTAAAAATAGATCTAGATAAAAATCTATTTTATCCTGTAGAATAAAACCCTGTCCCAGACAAAACTGGTTCTCCCTTCTTTTGGAAATAGCCAAGGACAATTATCACAAGCTTTCTCACAGACTGGATTTAGTCACACAAAAACAGGGGTGTTTCATACACCCTGACATCAATCAACTTCAATTAACTGTCTGGATGATAGGGTATTGATTCCTTTTAGGCATCTATTTAATGAGGATGTCCATCAGGTATTAATACAGGCAAGAAAGCCTGCTACTAAAAAATCATATACTAGTAAATTGAAAAGGTTTTCTAGTTGGTGTCAACAACATAACCAGCACTCTTTCAGGGGCAGTTGTTCTATGGTTTTACAATATTTCTGTGAGTTACTGTACTATGGCATTTCTTATTCCTTTATCAAGGTTCATTTACCGGCCATTTCAGCATCTCTACCCATGGATCATTCTCTTTCAGTGCAGTCTCATATCAAAATGCATTTGAAAGATGTTTTGCATAAGCGGCCTCCAAGAAAATCAGTGGCTCCTCCTTGCAATCCTAATTTTGGGTTAGATGTGCTAACACTTGTTCCATTTGAACCAGCTAACCTGGCTGACTTGAGGTTCTTATGGAAAACAGTTTTACTGACTGCTCTAACCTCTGCAAGAATATCTGAATTGCAAGCTCTTATGGTGAATCAACCCTATTTCCTTTTCCATAGGACAGGGTTTCTTTGAGAACTAATCCTTCTTTTATGGCTAAAGTGGTATCCAAGTTTACTTTTAACCAAACTATCCATCTTCCGTTTTCTTTCCTGTACCTAAAACTGAGGGAGAAAGGATACTCCACAGACAACTCAGGTTCTATCTTGACAGAAATAAACCTTTCAGATCTTTAGATCAATTATTCATTTTTTGTGAAGGTAAGAAGAAGGGGCAACCTGTGTCAAAACAGACTCTTTCCAAATGGTTGATTAAGTCTTTTACCTTTTGTTGTACTTACCATAATGAAACTATTCCAGGCAGGATCAAGCCCCACTCTACCAGGGCCCTGGTTCATCTATGGCTTTTTGGAAAGGGTTGGATGCTAGAAGTATTCTAGATGCTGCTACTTGTTTCTCTGTACATACTTTTACAAAGCACTATACACTTGATTCCTTCTGTAGTTCTAGGTCAGGCTTTGCTAGGACCATTCTCCAGGGGTTACTGGACTCTTCCCCTTCCACCTCCCAAATGTAGTAAACTACAGTAATCTACCCATATAGCTAAGGCTACTGTAGCAGTGCTCAATATGATGAACATAGTACAGTTGTGTACGTAAATTTATCATAAATGTAGATGTCTGAATGGTCACTACTGCAGTAGCCCCTCCCTCCCTCCTTCCCCTTTTTTTTTGGTTTGTCATTTATGCCAGGGTGTGGACACATTTTTTTGTTATTCTAACGTTGTCCTTTCAGGGCTTAGCCTCCATCTCTCTGTTGTCAGGAAAGCTCTGAAGGGTTTGTCACCCAAACTTGTATTTTAATCAGCACAGCTCCAGTTGCCTGACAGTTTGGGTGAGTGGAAAGTACTCTGAAGTTTTAGAAGATGGCCACCTACTTTATCCTATGAAGGCTATTCAGGTTGCATCTAAATTATCTTCTTAATAACTTTGTATTAGAAAGGTAAGTTAGAGACAGTCTGGTAATTATCAAGACAAATGAGCACCAAAGAGGTTTCATAAGGAAGGAGGTGACTAAAAATTAAAGTTATGTACTCACCACACCTAGGCATCTGTATTGTCCATTTTCATTCTTCCTCAACTTATAGGTTATGAATCCGATCCTTGGATCTGACGTGGCCGCATTCTACAGACTTCAGATCCAACCCTCAAGCTCCTCCCTCTACCCACAATGCCCTAGTCCATCCCCAATGCCTCAGATCGAGTGTGCTGCCATAAAGGTTTCAGTATATAATAGAACAGGAGAAGAGAAAATTAGAGCAGGGCTCAATCCCAGAACTACAGATTCCAAAAGTCTATCAGGTCACTCCAGAAGATGACAGAAAGGAGGGATGAGGGAGAGGAATTGAGGAAGACTGAAAATGGACAACACAGATGCCTAGTTACGGTGAGTACAAACCTTAATATCTGATGTTGTCCTTTTCATTCTTCCTCAACTTAAAAGACAGAGTCTCCAGCTACATGCATCTTGGGGGGCCCTCATGGAAGGATATTCTGGAGAACTGCTGAACCAAAGGCAGCTCTGCTTCTAGGAATTAAGTCTAATTTGTAATCATTATTAAAGGTATGAGCATTAGACCAGGTGGCTGCTGCACAAATATCATCAATGGAAATTCTAGACTGAAAGATGAGGTAGCCATGGATCTAGTTGAATGGGCCTTAGGGGGTTTTGGTAAGGAGAGACCTTGTTGAGAATAAATCCAGAAAAATGCAATTATCCATTTGGCCAATGTAAATTTAGAAATTGGAGAATCCAACCTACTAGGTGAAAAGGAGACAAACAGCTGATCCATTTTTCTGAACTCTTTTTGTTCTGTGTCAGTCGAAATGCAGTTGTCGGTGTACATCTAACAGAGGTAGCACGTATTCACCCTTGTTAGAAAATTTTGGAAGGAAGACTGGCAAATGAATGGTTTGATTTATATTTGATTTAAAAGCCACTTTTGGTAGGAAAGAAGGATTGATTCATAAGATAACCCTGTCTTTATGAAAAACAATGTCTAGAGCTTTTGATGAAGGGGCTTGGAGTTTAGAAATCCTTTTAGCAAAAGTAATAGCAACTAAAAAGGCTGTTTTCCAAGACATGAATTTTAATTCAGTTTTTGCTGTAGGTTCAAAAGGTTGCTGAGTTAAGCCTTTTAGTACTACTGTTAAATCCCAGGGAGATAACGGATCTTTCACTGGTGGTCTGGGTAGAAAGGTACTCTTTAGAAAGGCTTTACATAATTTGGAAGCAGCCAAGCAAGAAGCATTGCCTCCTGAGTGAAAATTTGATATGGTTGCCAACTGTACTTTAATTACAGAAAAACTAGCACCTTCAGTAAAAAGAGAAGCTGAAATTCCAATACAGAAGAAACAGAAGCAGTAAAGGGATCAACATCATTTTTCAGGGCCAAAATTGAAAATATTTTCCACTTGCTCTTGTAAATCCTCTTAGTGGAATCTTTCTGTGAGGACAAAAGCATATTACAAACTGGGGAATTGAGCCTGGGCTGTCTAGCTATCAATGGAATTGGAAAAACCATGCAGTTAATTTGAGGGCTGGAATACTGGGATGTTTTATCCCCAAGATATGTGGCAGGAGGTCTGGACTGGGATCAAGTATCCAAGGAGGATAAAGAAGATGAGACCAAAGGAAGGGAAACTAGACCTGGCAAATCCCAAATGGGGCAATAAGGATAGCCAAGCTCTTCAACTGGCTGGCTTTCTATAAGAATTTTGGAATGAGAAGTACTGGGTACAAAGCGTAAAGGAGATCATTGGGCAAAACATGGAATAGAGGATCTCACAGTGAATCCCCTGGGGGGAGGGGATCAGGGTAAAGTACCTGCTATATTTTTTGTTTTAGGGAGGGGCAAAAAGGTCGCAAGGTTGGCCCCAATGATGGAAAATTTCCTCCAACACTGACTGACTTAATGACCACTCATAAGGCATCAGAATGGACCTGCTGGGTTTGTCTGCTAGCACGTTGGATGTCCCCGGGATGTGCACTGCCATTAGAAAACAGCTAGAGGAGATCACCCATAGCCTCTCAACGGAGGGGGTAAGATCAAGTTCTGCCTTGTTTGTTGATATAACTGATCACAGACATATTGTTAGTTTGAATAGCAATGGTCCCTAGAGGGACAACATCTTGAAAAGCCTACAATGCCAGAAGGACTGCTATCATTTCTAGAACATTGATGTGCGAATTGGTCTCATGGGGGACCACATGCTTTGGACCATCCATCCCAAAAAATACCCCACCCCATACCAGTTGGTCGGCATCTGTGCTTACTGTGGCTACAGGTGGAGACAGAACAAAGAGGCAAACTATGATAGTCTCATTCAAATGGCTCCACCACTGAAGATGATCTCTGTATACTTGAGTGAGTCTGACTGGACAGGAAAAAGGCTGTCGAAGAATAAACCACTGAACAGCTAGAGTCCACTGCATAATATGCATACAGTGACATGCTAAAGGGACTAAAACTATAGATGCTGCCATGGGCCCCAGAGCCTGCAGAACTAGTCTGGCAGGAGAAGCAGGATGAGAATGATTTGTTGAACCTGGGACTTGATTGTGGTCAAATAATGTTGGGGGTAGAGAAGCAGTCTGATTTGTAGTATTTAGATAAGCACCTATGAACTCCAGGCTCTGAAGCAGTAGTAGCTTTGATATGGGCATGTTGACTGTAATGTCTAAAGATTGGCAAATTTAGAAAAAAATAGTCCCTGTCTGTTTCTAGAAGATGCTTGGTTGGAGGGGTGAGGAACCGGTCTTCTAAGTATGGGCACACCTGAAATCCTTGCAGTCTAAAGCAAGCTGCTACCACTTCCATACATTTGGTAAACAGTCTGGAGGCTGTAGTGAGTCCAAACGGCAGGACTCTGAATTGATAGTGACTGGCTCCCAGCTGAAAGCGTAAGTGTCTTCTAGATTGTCTGCCTTTTTTGATGCGATAGTATGCATCCTGAAGATCGACTAAGCACATGCAATTGTCCTTGTGTAAAACAGGTAGGATGGACTCTACCATGACCATTCAGAACCTTGACTTCCTCACATATTGGTTCAGGCGGCTTAGATCCAAAATCAGTCTCTGGTCCCTTGCCTTTTTTGTCACTAAAAATAAACTTGAGTAAGTTCTGAATCCTCTCTGGTCTGGTGGGACCTCCTAGATGACTCTTTTGTCTAACAGCTTCTGAATTTCTTGAGCTGCAACTTCTCTTTGACTGGGTATGAGGTAGTGTTTGGAAAAATGGTATAAAGTAACCTCTGAATATTATGTGTAGCACCCAAGAATCTTTGGTTATAGTACCCCAGGTGTCTGGGTGCAAGGACAAACGTCCCCCAACTGCCTCCAGAGGTGAGCAGTTGGGCAGCCTTTCGGCAGCGCTGAAAGGATCTATATGGAAAAGAGTCTCGGAAGCCCAGATTTTGCAGACGACCTCTGCCACGGGAACAGTGTCTTCAATTCAAGCTTTCTCTTCTGCCTCTGAGGGAATTATCTTGGCATGAATCCTGGAAAGATCCCTGGGATTTATGAAACCACATTTTCTTACCTCCTCTTTGATTCCTTGAGAAGGCTCGTTGAGGAGTAGTAAAGTGACATGGTCTTTCTTTCTTATTCACTGCAGAAAAATGTTTCTTTCACATTGGGGCCAAAGAAGAGAGTTCTATTAGAGGGAGTATTGATGAAAGAAGACTTGAAAAGCTCCACAAATCACATAGCTGCATCCAGGCATGTCTCCTTATGCAATACCCAAACTGGCAGCCTGTGAGGTGCCTTCCACAGTATGCGAAATTAGCCTCATGGACACATTCGATATAGATAAAAGAGTGGCCAGCTGCAACCCCCCTCACTAAATAAATATACCAACTCCAAGATCAGACTACAATGAGGAAAATGGTAAATTTCCTGTTCCGCGCTATACTTTGATCTCCATTCAAAACATTCCAAGTTTTAAAACTTCAATCTCGTGGTTTCGACCATTTGCAGTTCGAAGTTTTGAAACTTCGAACATGTGAAAGGAATCCACACACACACACACACACACACACACACACACATACACATATACAGATATATATATATATATATATATATATATATATATATAGAGAGAGAGAGAGGTAAACAAGAATAAACCAGCATCCTGGTGTGATTAAAAAAAAAACAAAGTTTTATTTCCTTATTCTGTTGGAAAAATTAGATAAACCAGTTTCATTTATACTAGCTTCATCAGTACTGAGGATTGAAAGGTGTACATGACAAGAAAGACATGAAATTCAGATTTTATAAAATGAAAGCCCTCTGGGTGGCTTATGTGCACTAAAGGTACAGGTATTGACAAAAGAAACAGAAAAGCTACCAGTATCAATCACTGTAAACATAGAACATAGTGTTATGTGTTAAGGGTGAATGTGTGGTCAAAAAAAAGTGATGGCCTGGGTAGACAGGTGACTATTGGCACATACCTGAAAAATTTAGCAAGTATAGCATGAAGTTCCCCAGCCATACTCTAATGTGATTTATGTTGTGTTTTGCAGTTAATCTATTGATCAGCAATGGCTAACAATGACAGGCACTGAAAATATAACAACGATGGGTATATTTTCAGGTGTCATTTCAGACTGTCTGGCAGTCAGTGTAAAGGATTAAGGCTATGAGTTGTTAGCAAGATTTTTCTAGTTGTGGGGGCCATGAAACCCTCAGCCTCCAGTTGTACACTGAGTGACATTTATCACGTTACTTAACCAAACAGTGCTTCTGGGTTGAGTCTGAGGAAGGCCTATGTGGATCACTGTTTTGTCCTGATTAACAATTACAAATATATTAATATTTCAGACCTCCTTTCATCTGCTGTCTTTTGACTGTTCTTGACTAGCACAACCTCTCTATTAGTCAGGAGAGATCCTGCTCTGCTTGTCAGGAAATTGGAGCAAGGATAGCCATTAATCTAAGTATGCACCTGACTCTTTTTCTGTGCCTCATTTCTGGCCATAGCATGACAATTTGCAAGTTTGTGATAAACGCAAATGATCTATTTGGAACACGTAGTATAAAACTGGTGAAGGAGCACTGATTCCTTTTCTTCACAAGAATTCCTGCCACTCATGCACTCCTTTCAAGACCTACGAAATAAATAAAAAAAAAAAAAGAAAGCATGGATATTTTTGGCTTGTTGTACACCAGGTATTTTGAGAAGACAGATATAGGTAACAGGGTGGCTGAAAAATATGATGGTTATATCCACTATCAGGAAAGGAGGGTTATAGCAGCTAATCAACTCACCCACTGCAGCATTAGTCTGGAGGGAAGGTCATCACAACACTTTCATGTTATTTTTTGGATTAAAAAACAATAAAAAGGTTTTACTCATGAAATGCACTCCTTAAAGACAGTTGTGGTGAACAGTTTTAATAGCTTCATGGCAGATGGGAGCTAAGTTATATACATTTGAAAATATGTCTCACAATGCAAAAGCTTAGGCTATTTTATGTATTTTGCTTTAAGGCTTAAATTGCTTCTGAATGTTTTACTGAGCCAGACCATTATTTGATTTTGGGTTACAGACATATACGTATGCTCATTTATTCATTACTGTAAGAGTTCTCTAGCAGCTGGATTTGGGTTATACATGTAAAAAAAATGTGCTTTTAACCATAAATGTTAATAAATCTATAGTAGTTTAGAGTTCAGTGTTAAATGTGGACAAACAAATTTACATTAGTCAAAATTATTTCAGTAGCTATACATTTTACTAACAATTACTATACTGACAGAAAAAAATATCCTGGATATTCTGGAAGGTCATTCCCCTCAGGGACTTAAAAGTAACCCTGTAATAAAAGGCTAATTACTTGGTTTGGCAAATAAACCCAAGTATTCCTGTTTCTCTGACCTGGTACACTTCAGCTGATAAAAGTGTCTGTAGGACTGGTTACTTAAAATGCTTCATTTTACAGACTGGCAGTTCAACTAATGTTCCTTTGCCAACAACCTACAGCAAACCCAATGGAGTATCTATACACAGAGAAGGATATAGATTTAACAATCACTGTTACAGCTCCATTGTGTGAGGAATGCACATATAAGAATGTGTTTTTAACTATCACTCTACAAGTTCTGTGGCAGTTGGAGGCTTAACTATACAAACATAAGAATTTACATTATACCCTCACTGTACAGGCTCAGTGATAGTTGCAGATTGCCATAAATGTATAAAAACATGCTTTTAACCACCACAAGATGTTTCCAATCTAATCATGTACGAGACACGGAAAAGTATTGTAAAGGGGCACTCAAGGAAATAAGTCATAATGTTTCAGTGAATCTCCTTTAAATGGTCAAATGTAAATAAATTAGTGAAGTATTAGAGATTAAACTGACCAGCATAGAAATGGTTAATCTCAAGGGATGATGCTAAGGTTGCAACAGTGAGAAAGGACTTCGGTTTGTCACTTAATGAAAAGCATACCCCTGAAAATTTAGAATAACTACTGAAAAGATACAAAGTACTATTTCCTAGGCCGTCTGCTCTCCACATTCTGTAGGGAGTTGCACATTCATTTCTTCAGTGACAGATAAGATTGTCAAAATATGTGCTTATCTACATAATCTGCATTTGATTCTAAACTGCTTTATACTTACCATGCACAACATTCCTTGTTGGTTTTACATTAACTTTCTTCATGTTGTATTGGCCACATTCATACATCACAACCTTTGCAAGGGCTAATTTCCTGTCAGCTCACCAGCATAAAAAAAAAATCCAGGCTTCACTCTTCAAAAAGAATTTTTATTGGCGATAAACCTTGTCTTCTCAAATGCATCATGCATGAATTTATTTAATTTGCATATTTTGGTATTCATTCCATAACTCATCTAAGTGAACCTGGAAATGTGATATTATAACTTGCATAGCAGTACTTTCTCATTAGGAATTCTGCAAGGGTCTATGCCTGACTACTCAGACTCCTAATTTTACTATTTTTTACAACATGCATCCATCCTCTAATGAAAACAAACTACTGATTTTGACCGTCCTTTCTTTCATCACTGAATTCTGAATGAAATCACACACTTTGGCCAAACAAAACATTTAATCAATCTTGCTAAGTGATAAAAAAATCAAACATGGGATGTTAACTGATTTTACTGAGTTTCTCCCATGTTTGCAGCATCTGATGGAAAGGTCTACATGATCGGAGGATTTTGTTTAACTGTTTAGAAATCAGCTTTTAAAAATAAAATGCCTTGATCGGGCAATCTATGTGCTGATGACAGAACCGAGTTTCAGTCAGGAGGTTGTATGAGCAGAAAGAGGGAAAGGAACAAATGCAACACAGGAAATACCACAAAAATATGCAAATGGAGCAAGACCCATGTAAAACCAGCAGAAGAGATGTTAAAGTGAAGTAAAATTATGATGGAAGTCTGCAGTCTGACAGTTGAGCCAACAAATTTGGCAAAAAGCAGGCTAGGTTACAGAATGAGTCATACCATGTACCAATACCATCAAATGAGGGGCAGGCATTCCATACAAATATTCCCTTAAAGAAAAGGTGTCAAGGCTCAGGAATCACAGAACATCTTCATGCAGGGAGTCAAGCAAACAAAACAGTGGGATATTTATTCTAAAACAGTGTGAATACAAAGGCCTAGCTAGGCAAGGAAGGGACAGACATTTGCAATGAATGACATGCAGAGAAGGTGGAAAGGAAGGTTTCCATGTTGTGGTTTGTGAATGCCAAAGGTCATGGGTACTGAAACTCGTCTGCTGTATGTTTTTTGAACTAGAAAACCAGAAGGCACAGGACTGATTATGACCATATTATTGTGCAATACTTCTAAAATCAAAACGGTGCCTTGGTCAATAAAATACTTTGAATCATTTCCCAAACATAAGACAGTTTTATAATATCATTAGAAATTGCAAATTACAAAAAAAAAAGGAAAAAATGAAGATAACTGCACTAAAATCAAACACATCCGATCAAGTAAAGCTGAAAAGCCATGTAGAGGTTTACCCCAAAACTAAATACAGATCAAACAAATTATCAGGAATCTCACTTCCAGAAGTGCAGTGGTTGGATTTATTCCATACCAAACAAAAGAAAAAATGACATGGCATTCACTGGTTCACTAACAGGGACAGGAAAATCAGAGCTGATGCCACACCTTGGCTCAAGTTTCTGATGGTAGTGTGACAACACTTTCAGCACCCTCTGACATCACAGCTCCAACAGTGGCAGCCTGGTCAGCCAGGGGAAGGGTGGGTAAGGAACAGGGAGGTGGTCACAGCTATCAGGGTCAAATGTCACACAACCACACCTCCTTCTCCTAGGATTGACTTACTTTCTGCCTCTGGTCGAGTTATAACTCCCTCCGTATTTCTTCCGATTAAGGATGAGAGCAGCGATTTCTGGCACGTAGCGAGCAAACATAGCCTACATGCACGAAACAAAAACAAAACAAGAAAATGGCATGCAGAGAGTGTTCCACTGCAGGACAAGCAGCAGAGCCCCATGGATATACTTACTTTCTTCCACTAACCGCACTATAGGAACCCCCATATTTCTTGCGGTTTCCTATTAACTCTATGATTTCAGGGACGTAGCTGGCAAACATGGCCTAAGAAGAAGACAGGAGACAGAAGAAAAGACTAAAAAAGACAGGTCAAAGAAGTTCAGGGGGTGAGTACTGTTTTCAGTAGACACCTCCTTGAAATATGAAAATGCATTAAGAAATTAGATTTATAAAGAAAAGGGGTTATTAAAACAGTTTACTAAGAGGAGAAAAACTATATATGACAGCAGATGTGTCTAATAAGTTACAGAAACAAAACTACTTGATATACTTATTCACAATGTTTATTTTTCTACAGTGAGTAGAGGAAAAATGTAGTCCAGACTACATAAATAATATGTGCCAAGCACACAGAGAGGTATGTAAATGCAGACACTAGCTTACACTGACATTAATGCAAGAAAAACAGTCAAATGTCCATACTGGTAAAATCCATATGTGACAAAAAATGGGTAACAGCAAAAATATCTAAAAAAGTGCAAAAAAAGTTTTTGATTGCAACATCATAATGAGAGAGATTAAAAAAGTTAGTGAGAAATAAAAACCTGTCTGCCATGTTTTCTCCAAC
Source organism: Protopterus annectens (assembly GCF_019279795.1). NCBI lineage: Eukaryota > Metazoa > Chordata > Ceratodontiformes > Protopteridae > Protopterus > Protopterus annectens. The sequence continues at coordinate 80,897,307 of NC_056748.1, read as the reverse complement.
AAACACTTTGCTTGCAGGATGATTTTTATGAACAGTGACCTGATGGTTGAAATGCTTATAAAAACAATGCAACAAAGTGAACAAAATTATCCTTCTTATGCATGAACTGTTCCTGAAGTTTTCAGACAGGACAGAGATTTGCAATGAATGACATGCAGAGAGGTGGAAAGGAAAGTTCCCATGTTGTAATTCTACTTAGGAGCTACATAAAGTAAGAGAATGCCAACATGCACTAATTATCTTACTCTGTTTTGCCACAAAACTAATAAAAGAAAAACAGAAAACTTTTATGTATCAGGTCTGCACCCCTAAACACATTATTTAAATATATAAACATTTAGGGATGTAAATAAATTAAGCTGAATATAGCCATGTAAAGGATATTTGATGCTTTTGTCAGTTGTGCCAGATGTTTCATCGTCTAAACAACTTCATACTTTAAATTAACTTCATAAGCAAGCACTGATTTAAAAAATAAAGCCTAATGTTTAAAAGGCTTGCATATCAAGAAACTTGTCTGAAGCCTGCCTACACAACTGGTGATGTTTGGCTATTCATTTAACTTCTTTATGTTCTAAGGTTACTCATGAAAAACGGATCTCCAGCTTTAGTTGATCTATAGGAAAAGCAAAGTGAAGGAAGCCACTGCCCCAAAATCTTGAAAATCTTCATGTGTGCAGTGTCTAAGGTATGAAATACATGCACTGCTAAAGTTAAACAGTAAGAATTAGAAGTGACATACAAATGCATATTAACCATGCAATTCTCAATGCAGTGGTACAAAGATGTGTTACTGCTACTTGTCAGGAATTTCATTTGACCACTGGTATTAATGAATGCAGATTCATATGATTTCTGGGCTTCAAGAAGGACAAACATGCTTAAATATATATCTATTGCAGTCATTGTGAAAAATATGGTGTCAAAAGTCATGACTTACCTCCTGCAAGATTAAGTGGCATTCTTATATCTGCCCTAAAAACTCTGCTAGTTTACCAATGCATAAAACAAAGGTTGCTATCATGCAGGTGAACTGTTCTCTGTTCAGTCCTTCAAGCACCGTGTTTGTTGAAAGGTGGTAAGGAGCACAGAAGGGAAAGGGGGACCTTGAAACCGCACTATCCTTTAAAAAATATTAACAGTAGCAAATAAAATGAATATAAGCACAAACAAGTACATCACAGTCTAGCTATGGGGTTTCACATGTGTTATGTTGTAAGATGTCACAGATTCACATGGTAAACATGCCTTCTCTCTAAGACATTATAACATAAAAAGATGCAATTCAATTTACTTAATATATTTAGCTTATATAACTATGGAACTATTTTATTAAGATATTACTAGAAGACTGACAAAAAAATTAATTTATTGGCTAAATGATTATGGTTAATATAGCCAAACACAAAAAGCAATATGATGAACAGATACGTACTCCTGTTTAGGAGCAATACAAAAAAGTATTTTACCAAACCCCCGAGGATGAAGAAGACCATAAAAAGGCGTCCAAGGGTAGTTTTTGCATAAACATCTCCATAACCCACAGTGGACATAGTAACCATGAGTAAATAAACACATTCCCAGTATGTAAGTGGTTGGGAATTTGAGAAGTTTTCCCATGGATCCCCTGAGTTCTCCACCTGTAACATAAAACAAAAACACACTTATAAATATGTCATAACAGTTTGAAAATGTAACTTCAGTTCTAAACAATTCTGTAATTTTTGAATACAAAAAAGAAACAAAATATAAGACACTCATCAAACATCCCCTGAAAATGTGTCTAGTCTCTCAGAACATTTTCTCTCAAAGGAGTTACAGACATTTGTTCACATAATATTTCTGACAGAACATTCTATTGGGAATTTTTTAAATCTGCTAGCTAATTACACTCACAAATATATGTTCCCACTTACCTCTTTCTTCCCTATCACATCTCCAACATTTGCCATCTACCTGAGGAAACATTTTTTGAAGTCTGCTTCGGGTATGAAATACCTATGTAAGCATTTTCAAGCAAAGATCCTAAACCTTCTGGACTTTGTTGCATACATGGGAGCCATCTTCTCTTACTATTCTTGACACCTATGGAACATACTTACCAGTAGTAACCAAATAAAATGCTTAGGAAAAATACTAGATTAAAACCTTACATTTACAACCCATGTCCAAAACTGTAGTAACAGCCTTCTGCCAACTTAGAGTAGCTGACAAATACACTAATTTTCTGCCCTTGGAATTAAGATAAGCTCTTGCACTACAAATGACAATGCCCAGGCTACAGAATTGTCTTTGTCTCCTTCCAGTAAAATCAGCCCAGAGCCCTCATATACTTCAAGTAACAGTGAAGTCATATCTCTGGATGACTGTATGGAATACCAGTGCAACTCATTACAAAAAGGCAGCTGGTTACCTACAACTGCAATGCTCCTGAGCTGCCTTACCTACAAACTGTTAACCTACTCTAATTTCCTTCCACTAGCTGCAAAGTTCCACTTTAATATAGACAACATAATCCCCACATTCATCTGCAGAAGACAGAACATCACCGATCGTGCCCAGTTTCAAAAAGGTATTAGGCAAGAAAATGTTTTCAAGGCTCCCTTGAACAGCCTAGAATTCCCTTCCACAGAATATCAGAAAGATGACAAAACTGGACAAATTCAAGAAAATATCATCCAGCTACTCCACAGAGAGAACAAATGTTTTGAAAATGTCTAGTAGATCACATAAATCAATGCACGCCTCATTTTTGCCTAATACTGTATCACTATAATGGATATGTGTGTTGCATTACAGCTGTGTGAACTAATTGATGCAATGTCTGCGCTAATGTCATGTGTAATGTTGAATTCAATTGTCTATAATTTGTGTTTGACTTTCTGGCCTGGGTTGATACCGAAAAGAAAAATAAATAAACATTCAAATAAGCAAACAATAAATAAATAAATAATGCAATGATCATACAGTAAGATAAAACAGACAGTCATAGTTACTCTAGAAGTAACCTTATGTACAGATATACAAATATAAGGTAGTCAAAGAAAATGACTCAACACCAGGATATGGTGGTGTTCATATTTTATCACATTGGTGAAAATAATATTACTTTCAAATGATGACATGGAGAAATTCCTTATCACAGTGCAGTGACGTACATTATATGTGCTAGCAAGAATTAGTTCTGCAGTTTTATGGCATGTTTGTCCTATCTTGTTTAGAAGGAAATTCATTTGGCACAGCCATATAACAGCCTGTCATATAGTAGAGTGGAGAAAAGTGTGGTTTTAATGATGGAGTTTACGTTGTATCTTATCCTATACATCCTACATTCTTTATGGTGGTGTGTATTTTGTCACCTAGTATAGAGCTAAGACATTTGATATTTTGCTAAATAATGTAATATTGTCCACTACCATTTTTAGACCAGTAAAGTGTGGATTTGCTTTTGAAGGCATTTAATGTAAAGTGTGCATCTTACAACTATTTTTCTAATTTTAATAAACCTGCTTGTAGGTCGATTTTAACAACAATATGTTTTTGGCTGACCCAAGCAGTGTCATCTGTAAACCAAGTGACATGCAAAGTAGCATTGAGTATGTCTTGGTACGGTGCTGACTTATAGCATAAATAAAATTTGTTAACTAAATAAGTGCACTGGTCTAAAGACCCTTTTCAAGGCATGATCTGGGGTACAAGAAATACAAATGCAAAATCATTACATGGAGAATATATGGAACAGTAGTCAAATACAACAGCATAACTTAATAGTAAAAGTTGGGGGAAGGAATAGTAGCACAGATATAACTAAGAGGAGAAAACAAAGGAGGAAAGGAGGTATTTCTGCTTAGCTGTATGGTGTGAGGATGAAAACCTCAAATTTGTAATCAAGTGCCTCGACAAATCAAGGAACAGGCTAGAGGCTACTTAGACTTAGTCTAAGTACTTGAATAGGTCACTTAGAGTTAACAGTACTGCATTAACTGAGTTCACTTTGTGAAATCCATGTTGAGAGTTACTAAGCAGCACAAATTCTTCTATTTGACTGGTTAGTTGCTGGTGAATTAGCCTTTCCACTATTTTGACAGCATGTTTAAAATATCTTTTGGCCTGTGGTTAAGTTCAGCTGTAGTTCCACTTTTGTGAAATGGAATTATATGTGCCTCCTATCATATATGTGGTGTTATATCCTTCTTAATATTTCTGCTTATGAGTAGAGATATTAGTATTGATAGATAGGAATAGTTAGCTATTTTTATGAATTTTGGGAGAAGTTTATCAAAACCTATAAGCCATACACTTGTTTTCTTCAAAGAGCTTCCTTATTGTAAAGATTCTGACTTCCTTAAGCATGAAGGTACAAAACAGTATTTATTTATTTATTTATGTACGCACGCATGTTTACTGGAGTAGAATTTGATCAAATTTGATCGTTTGCAGCCACAGCCGAGGTTACATACCAAGTAACAATAGAAAAGTAGCATTAAAGGTATAACTAAATTTTACAGTATAGTGACATAACATAAATATATAAAATATATACACATATTTACAAGAAGGTTTAAAAAGATGTGAAATCAGAAGTATGGAATGCATAACACAGGTGTTATAGGTGAGGTAAATGTAGTCCGGCCAAAACAAGGGACACGGTATATACAAGCATGGAAAGACATTTTAGCAGTGTAGAAAATAAGAAGTTATGTACCTACCATAACGTTCCATGTTAGTTGTCTTCTCTCGCCTTCTTTCTTGCTTGATGGGTTCGGAGCCGATCCCTCGGCTCCGACTCGGCACTTGCTAAGCTCGAGAGTCACTTTTACCAGCTCGAGGCAGCCCCATATCCCATGATGCAAGGCGGTAAGTACCCAGATCTCGTTTGATGACAAAGGGCAATAGCACCAAGCATAAAATACTTCCCAAAGGAAGAAAGAAAACTACAGATGGAAGAAGGACCAGGTCTGAATTGTCCTCAGCATAACAATTTCTTATAACAAGGTCTGTCCAGGCCAGGGGGAAGGAGGGAGGGTCGCAAGAAAGAAGGCGAGAGAAGACAACTAACATGGAACGTTATGGTAGGTACATAACTTCTTAATGTTAAGTTGTCAATCTCGCCTTCATTCTTGCTTGATGGGACCGTCCTAGCACCTCTATCCTGGGTGGCTCAATGGAACAAACTCTTGAGGACTGTAGAGCCAAAACTGGCTCTGTCCCTGGAGGCCAAGTCCAATTTGTAATGGGAAACAAAAGTGTGAGGAGTGGCCCAAATGGCCGCTGCACAAATAGTGTCTAAAGGAAGTCTAGCTTGAAAAGCTGTAGAAGTAGCTAAGCTCCTAGTTGAATGTGCTTTAGGTTTTGAGCACAGCTGTTTTCCCCTGAGCAGATAAATTTCAGAGATGACCGAAGAAAGCCATCTAGACAAAGTCACTTTAGAGACAGGAAGGCCTTTTTATTATCCGCATAGGAAACAAAAAGTTGATCAGATTTTCTAAATTTTTGTTCTGTCCAAATAATATCTAAGTTGACGGTGGACATCAAGATAATGTAGCTTTTGTTCAGCTCTATCTGAATAGTTAGGAAAAATACAGGAGATCAATGGATTGATTCAAATTGTTCTTTGAAGCGACCTTAGGCAAAAAGGTTGGGTTAGTTCTCAAAGATACTCTGTCTTTGTGAAAAACCAAATAGGGGGGTCGAACCGAAAGAGCATGAAGTTCAGACACCCTCCTGGCGATGTAATAGCCACTAGGAATAAAGTTTTCCAAGAAAGATATTTCAGGGAACAAGAAGCAGCTGGCTCGAAGGGGGGAAGAATCAAAGATGTCAGCACTAAATTTAGATCCCACTGAGGAGGAGGATTCCTGATTGGAGGCTTTAGTAGGAAAATTCCTTTCAAGAAGGCCCTGCAGAGCCTATGGGACATAATATTATGATCTGCTATCCCGACATGAAAATTGGAAATAGCAGCCAATTGAACTCTGACTGTGGAAGAAGAGGAGCCTGCATGAAAAATCTCTGCTAAGAAATCCAGGACTGCCTGAACAGGGGCAGTAAAGGGATCAATATTCTTGGCCTTAGCCCAATAAGAGAAACGTTTCCATTTGCTTGTATAAATCCTCCTGGTAGAGGATTTTAGCGGCTACTATGATGTCTCTAACTGGGTTAGAGATCAAAGGAAGCCTGGCTAAGGAAGGAAGTGGAGCAACCATGCTGTGAGGTTGAGAGAAGGGATTGACCGGTGCAGCTGACCCGATTGGTGAATCAGAAGATCTGGCACTGGGTCCAGATGCCACGGCTGCACCAAAGGTGATGATGAAGGAACAGGAACCAAACTTGTCGAGGCCAGTAAGGGGCAATGAGAATCAATTTGGCTCTCAAAGCGGTAGCTTTCTGGATAACCTGAGGGATCAGAGGAAATGGAGGGAAGGCATAAAGAAGTCCCTGGGGCCAATCCTGGGTCAGAGCGTCTCTGGGGGGATGGCCTGATAAAGGGAAGAGGCAGAAGAAGTCTGGACATTTGCTGTTTTGGGGAGTAGCAAAAAGATCGCAACATGGACGACCCCATTCCAGAAAAATCTCTTCCGCTATAGATTGCTTGAGAGACCACTCGTGAGGCATGAGAATAGCTCTGCTCAATCTGTCCGCTACAATGTTGGTTTTCCCAGGGATATGCGTTGCTACCAGAAACCGATGAGAGGAAATCGCCCATTGCCATAGTCTGAGCGCTTCTCGACACAAGGGGTAGGACTTGGTTCCGCCCTGTTTGTTGATATACCAAACTACAGACATGTTGTCTGTGTGGACTGCAATTGTCCCTACGGGAAGAAAGTCGTTGAGGGCTTGCAACGTTAAAAGCACTGCTCTCATCTCCAGGACATTTATGTGCAGATGGTACTCGAACAGCTGCCACGTCCCAAATGAGAACAAAGGTTTATTGTGTAATCCCTGGCTTGTATAAGCTGATGCCTGGTGGTGGCTGACAGGAGCCAGCCGTCGAGATACGGAAACACCTGGAATCCTTGACGTCTCAGGTGAGCCGTGACCACTGCCATGCATTTGGTGAACACTCTGGGGGCTGTAGTGAGACCAAAGGGCAGGGCTCTGAACTGGAAATGACTGGACCCCAGCCGAAAGCGGAGAAATCTCCTGGAGCGTCTGTGAATTTTGATGTGATAGTACGCATCCTGAAGATCTATTGAGCACATCCAGTTGTCCTTCTGTAAGAAGGGAAGAATTGACTGAAGAGTGACCATTCGGAATCTTGTCTTCCTGACAGACTTGTTGAGTCTGCTGAGATCCAATATTGGTCTCCAGTCTCCCGTCTTTTGGGGACCAAAAGAACCTTGAGTAGATTCCGGGCTCTGAATGGTCTATTGTAATTGGCTGAATGGCTCTTTTTTGCAGTAGTTTTGAGACTTCTAACTCTGCAATTTCCCTTAGACCTAGTGGTACATCTGGAAGGGAATTTGAGGGGAAGGGACTTTCCTCGAAAGGAATTATGTAACCCTTGGATATGATCGACTGTACCCATCTGTCTTGAGTGAGGGAATGCCAGGCTTCTGGGTACAGTGATAATCTTCCCCCGACTGCCTCCAAGGAGGGACAGCCGGGCAACATCTCAGGGATGCTGAAAAGGCTTGTCAGAGAGAGGCTCTCTGTTTCCCTGGTTTTGGACCCCTCTGCCTCTAGAGGCGTCTGTTGTTGTTACCCCTCTGCCTCTAGGGGTAAACTGACCACGTGAATCGCGTGACTCCTTGGGATTTACGGAACCACATTTTGCCACCTTTCTGTCCTTTGGGATAAGGTCTAGAAGGGGTGGAAAAACGGACTCCTACAGCAGAAAGAGTCTTGCCATCCTGTTCGCACCTGGTCAAAGTTTCCTTCACCTGAGGGCCAAACAAAGCTGACCCATCAAAGGGAGAGTTTGTGAAGGACGCCTTAAAGGGATCAGCAAAATCACATAGCCGCATCCAGGCTTGGCGTCTAAGAGCCACACCTGTACCTGTGGCTCTACTCGCTCCATCAGCAGCATAAGATATTAGCCGCATGGAGGAGTTTGCAATGGAATTAAGGGTTCCTAGCTGCGAAGCAATCTTTTCTTGAGCTCCTGCAGCTGTAGGATCCTGTACTACTTCACCCAGTTCCTTAAGGATATCCCTCTGGAGTCTGGTGAAGTGACATAGGTAATTCAGCGAACGCATAGCAAAGGTCGCTGAGGAAAACATCCGCTTACCGTACCTATCCATGGTCCTAGAGTCCTTATTAGGAGGATGGGCCAGTGCGGAAGGATCTGCAAGTTCCTTCTTGGTGGCCGCAGCCACCACCATGGCATCAGCGGGGACACCCTTAGTGATTAATTGCTTGTCACTCAGGGCAGTGATAAATTTTGAAGGCCTCCTAGGGACTGGCTCTACAGAGTCATGAGCTGCCCACGCCTTTCGGGCAATAACCTGCATAAGGGGGTCGAAAGGCGGAGACACCCAGGAGGTGGAGGGCCGAGATCCAAACGCCTCTAGGTATACTGACTCATCCTCAGAGGGATTGTTGGTGGGCCAGTTTCCCCTCTGTTTAAGGAGTTCTAGGATGTCTGAGAAGGAGACATCCTCAGAGGGGGATCTAGGGGATCCCTCTGACTGATCAAAGTCAGTATCCGAAGTGACAGACTCGGGGGAGTCTACATGTTTCCTCTTACAAGTCCTCTTCCTAGGAGGATCTCCCGAAACATCAGGAGAATCCTCGGAAGAGGGGGAAATTCCCAATGGGGAAACCTGAGGCGGAGGATCTCTGGGTCCTATAGCAAGAGAAGTGGCAGAGATGTCAACAGGCACTATAGAGGGAGGAGCTACGGGAACAGACTGCTGACTGATACCAGTGGCCAGCACACTCTTCATCACCTCGAATGCTCCCCTCCCAGGCAGGTCCGAGAGAACCCGTTCCGAAGAACTGGGAACTCCAGGGACCACCGAAAGGGAAGTCTCCGAGGCAGATGTCGGAGCCGAGCTCACCAAGGCCGAGACTCCAAGGGGAAGAGTGGGTTCGGACAAGGGTCCGATGCCACTCACCCCCTCGGAGGAGACCATGGAAGCCCGACCACCGAATCCCTCTAAGGAAGGTCTCGAAGAGGAGATAAGAGTAGAGGCTGAAGGAACAGAAGGGGGTATCTGTCCTCCAGCCGTAGCAGTAACCATTCCCGAAGACTCCAACTCCAAGCTCTGGGGTAGAGTTGAAGGAGGAACTGTAACGGGGTGTGGACCAACAGTCGTCTGTTGAGACGGACTATGTAACATTTGGGCCAGTACCTGTGACTTAAGTAATCTGCTGACCACTCTCTCTAGGTCATGGTCTGAAAGTCTGGATGACCTTGAAGATCGGCTCCGATGGCTCCGTTCGAAAGGAGAGGTGAAACCGCGGCCGAAAGTATCGGCTCCAAGGAAGGAGACCTCGACCTCTTCCTGGAATGAGCCATCGGAACCGATACTATAGATCCTGTCGGAGCCGAAGACTTATCGGAGCCGACAGGAAGCCTCGATGCATCGGCTCCAGCGGAGCCGATACAACCACAAAGTAGGGGTGTCGGAGCCGATCGGAGCCGACACCGATGCCTGTGCCACATGGTGGTCGGAACCGATCGGAGCCGACACCGAAGTGGTCGATGCAGAATCGGGACCGATAGCCATCGGTGCCGAAGGCTTTGTTTAGCCAGAATCGGCTCCAGCCGGAGCCGATCTCGACTCGGAACGAGCCGGAGCCGAGGCCGCAGGCTTAGACACAGAAGCCTGGGCCTTGGAAGATTTGGCTGATTTTGATGGAGCCGACTTAGCCGGAGAGCCCTCCGGCAAGAAGGCCCCTAAGTATCAGCTTGTTGCGTCTTTCCTGCAGGACTCTCTGGCTGAAGGAATGACAAATAGCACAGGAGTCCTGCAGGTGAAGAGGCCCCAGGCAATACAGGCAAGAAGTGTGACCGTCTGTCAGAGACATCTTCTGACAGCACGAGTCACACTTCTTAAAACCTGAGACCCTCTCCTTTGACATGGTGCTTCACAAAACACACACACACACCAGTCAAAAATTAAATTAAATAAAATACCAAAAGGTATTACTATAAAACAAACACACACACCCTAACAGGGAGGGATGGGATGGGTAAAGTTTGACTAAAAAAAATTAGAAGAGACAGGGAATTTCTGTCAGAAAAACTATATAATTAACTTATAACTAAAAATTAAAGGTTTTTTTACAAAAAGGGGCTTAAATATCAACAAAGTGAATCACTTACCAGGAGCTGGTAAAAGGAGGACCTCATAAGCGAAGCGGCAAACGAGATCTGGGTACTTACCGCCTTGCATCATGGGATATGGGGCTGCCTCGAGCTGGTAAAAGTGACTCTCGAGCTTAGCAAGTGCCGAGTCGGAGCCAAGGGATCGGCTCCGAACCCATCAAGCAAGAATGAAGGCGAGATTGACAACTTAACATCAGAAATTGTAAAATAATAAGAGCTGCAATAAAAGAGATAGCAACAGCAGAAGTGGATATTAGATATATAGTAGGCAATGGATAGGGCATATAGGGAAGCAGTGGAAATGTTTTTTTAAACTGGAGATGTTAGGAGATTAAGCAGACAATGCAGAATACTTTCATTCATGTCCATCTGATACAACTTAATGGTCCATGAGCCAGTTGTATCCAACATGGCAATATAATGTTCCAGCCTCAAGCATCTAAGAATTATTTTCCCATTTTGCCCTAGTGTGTGGATTAACTTCAGATCAAGTTTGGTACCCAAAAGTAAAAAGACTTTAAAGCAGAGAAAGACAAGAAGTGAAATTATTCTTTAGGTGTTACAAAGTGATAATTTCGAAGGGGGACTTGGGAAGGGGTCTCGTACTGGATGGATGAGAATGACAGGACCTAGTGTTATGGTAAGTACATAACTATGTATCCAATTGATTTCCATCCATCTGATCTGACTTATCAGTCAGAATCCCAAACTATAAAGAACACTTAGGTGGCATCATGACAGGAGTCCATTGAGAACAGTGGCCCTAAAAGAAGTCCTAACCCTTGATACAGAATCCAATTTGTAATGCTCAACAGAGGTATGCAAAACAGACCATGTACCACTGCACAAATCTTCTCAACTGAGAAATTCCTAAAAAGGCAACAGGTATGGTAGATTTAATCTTGGGCTCGCATGGTAAAGAGTGACTATAATTTAATATACATGAGAGAAGAAGTACAACAGTCACCTAGAAATGGTGACTTTGGACACTAAAGGTCCCAGTCTGCTAAGTGCAAAGGAAACAAAGTGTTATGAATCTTCCCTGAAAAATGTGGTACTCTGAAGGGAAAATCTAAGTTGTTTATGTGCATCCAAAGTATGCAGGACATATTCACAGTTACTAGCATGATTTGGAATTAAAACCTGCATAAAAATAGGCAAATTCATGTGTGAAGATTGGGGAAAGATAGGCGAAGGCTGCCAGCCTAGTCAAATAGAATATGATACATAATTCTATCATGTGTATATATATATATATATATATATATATATATATATATATATATAAATGTAAAATACAAGCTTGTGCTCTTAAATGAAAGACAACACTGTAAAATGTGAACTTCAAGATTGTTGCAATATTGCCATTTGCTGTAAGGAAAACTAAGCCAAGCATTTCAAATGTTTTTTGAAGTAACATTATCTAAATAGTGGTGTTGAAGCGGCTGGCTGAACATGTTCTTTCTATTGTCTTAACTTAAGGAATAATTGCTAGAGTGTACATGTGAAATGCCTTTTATTGTTGTAGTTTCCTGAGCAGGTGTTAGACTGCTAAATAATGCAGTTTGTTGGCCTGGGAACTCCAGACTAAGTGTCAAAATGATGTAATGTGTATACTGGAAAAACCTAAGTGTTAAAATGATGTAATTTGGGAGGACCTAACAAAGATGTTTGTTAATGAGTTTAAAAACTATTGTTCAATGAGAGACTGTAAGCATTTTGATCTTGATCCCACTTATTAGCACTCTGCCTCTTGTCTTATGTAAGTAGTGTCTTAGAAATATGTTTTTTGTAGTAATAGCTAGGAACTTAGAAGAAACTTAGACATGTGTTTTTCTGTTATATCAGAACTTTCCTACTGTATTGTTTTAAGTTTCGGTGTGCTCTCTGAACTCTTAGATATCACTGTGGTGTAGTAGTATTGTCTTGTGTTTTAATTATTTATTATTAAATATTTAAAAAAATTATCTGTGGCTGGTTTGTGTAGAGATAAGTAAGCTCTAGAGTACATTGCATATTTATAGAGTTTATTGTAATAAGCCACTCTAATAAGCCTTAGACTGAATAGTCACATTACCAATTGGATAATAATATTGCACAGTAATAATTGGACTCCCTTTTAAGGGCCTATGGGTAGCTGATAAGTATTATCTGGTGGTGGCAGAAATTACTACCGTATAGTCTGGGTAAAGGAGCACAGCTGGAGAATCTGTGGCAGCCTTTCTCAGGAGTGTCTGTGAAGTTGTATAAATATTTATCTCAAAGTGTGTGTGTGGTGTGTCAGCTACCTGGGCAGGGACATGAAGCACTGGTGGGACAGAGAGGGTACTGGAGGTTAGCTTGCCAGCTAGGCTGAGATCTGGACCCTATAGCTGTGCCAGTGGGGAGTCTTATTGGGGACCTGGAGAGCAAGGGAGCAACCATCTCCAGACTGACTGTGATCTTTGTGTGCACTTAAGCGAAATTGTACTTTACTGTGTGCATTTGTTATCCTTTCCTCTTATATGAGATGCCCTCCCTGGTGTTAGTGGTGGGGATTGAGGCTCCTTGATTGCTGGGCCAGGGCATGGTCGTCACATAATTGTAGCCTCAGAAGCCACTTCTGTAGAAAGGAGGAATTAAAATGGATTGACACTCTGTCCTTGTGACATACTAAATATGGTACTCTAGAAGATAGAGCCTGTAGTTCAGAAACTCTTCTGGCAAAAGTGAAAGCTACCAAAAACAGAGACTTCCAGGAAAGAAGTTTGAACTGTGCCTAAGACGTCAATGTCACTTGTTACCTAACTGGGGGCTGGAGTAGAAGCACTCCTTTAACAAAATGCAGTGTTTATGAACAGCCATAGAATGGGATTCCTGCCAGGCACGAAAGTTGGAAATAAGAAGTTATGTACCTACCATAACGTTCCATGTTAGTTGTCTTCTTCTCGCCTTCTTTCTTGCTGGATGGGTTCGGCTCCGACTCGGCAATACTAAAAGCTCGAGAGCTAATTCCACCGGCTCGAGGCTCCCCTATATCCCACAATGCTAGGCGGTAACTACTCAGATCTCGTTTGGTAGCTGTACCAAGCAATACTAGTCTCCAAAATGGAGTAACAAGATTCGGAAGAAGAAACACAAAGAATTCCTGTCGGTCTGTCCAGGCTTGGGGGAAGGAGGGAGGGATGCAAGAAAGAAGGTGAGAAGAAGACAACTAACATGGAACGTTATGGTAGGTACATAACTTCTTAATGTTAAGTTGTCAATCTCGCCTTCATTCTTGCTGGATGGGACCGCGTCCCTAGCACCTTATCCCGGGTGGCCTATCGGAACAGACTCTTGAGAACAGTGGAACCAAAATTGGCACGGCTTCTGGAAACCATGTCCAATTTGTAATGTGAAATGAATGTATGAGGAGAAGCCCATGTGGCTGCTGCACAGATTGAGTCTATTGGCAACCTGTCCTGAAAGGCAATGGATGTAGCTAATGCCCTGGTTGAGTGAGCTCTAGGTCTTGAGGGTAATTTCTGATGTCTAATCTCATAGATGAAGGTAATTGTAGAAGTTAGCCATCTAGACAGAGATACTTTGGTAACTGGAAGGCCTAGTCTTCCTTCTGCATATGACAGAAACAATTGATCAGATTTCCTGAGTTATTTAGTTCTGTCCAAGTAATATCTCAGTTGGTGATGAACATCCAAAAAATGCAGCTTTTGCTCTGATCTATTTGAATAGTTAGGGAAAAAGACGGGGAGATCAATAATCTGGTTTAGGTTAATTTGAGAAGAGATTTTTGGTAAAAAGGATGGGTTCATCCGGAGAGATACTCTGTCTTTATGAAAAACTAGGTAAGGAGGACGACTGCAGAGGGCTTGTAGTTCTGAAACTCTTTTCGCTGAAGTTATGGCTACCAGAAAAAGTGTCTTCCAGGAAAGCAATTTTAGAGAACATGAAGCCACTGGTTCAAAGGGGGGAAGAATTAAAGACGCCAGAACCAAGTTTAAATCCCATTGAGGTGGAGGGTCTCTGATCGGAGGTTTGAAGAGAAATATACCTCTTAGAAAGGCCTTACAGAGCTTGTGAGCCATAATGCTGGATTCTGAAACACCCACATGAAAATTTGAAATGGCAGCCAACTGAACTCTAATGGTTGACGCAGAAGATCCTAAATGAAAAAGTTCCGCCAGGAAGTCTAAAATGGACTGGATAGATGCAGTAAAAGGATCAATGTTTTTCGATGATGCCCAAAGGGAAAAACGTTTCCATTTACTAGTATAAATCTTCCGGGTAGAGGATTTATGAGAGGCTATCAATATATCTCGGACCGAGCGAGATATTGAGGGAAGCCTGGCTAAGGTAGGAATCGGAGAAACCATGCTGTGAGGTTTAGGGAAGACAGAGATTGGTGCAGCTGACCCGACTGATGGGTAATCAGATCTGGTACTGGGTCCAGATGCCAAGGCTGCTCCAAAAGGTAACGATGAAGAAAGGGGAACCATATCTGTTGAGACCAGTAAGGGGCAATGAGGATCATAGTCACTCTCAATGCGATGGCTTTCTGAATTAGTCGAGGTATCAATGGAAAGGGGGGGAAAGCATACAGAAGTCCCCGGGGCCAATCGTGGACTAGAGCGTCTCTGGTGGGTTGACCTGGTAACGGGAAGAGCGTGAAGAAGTCTTGACACTTGCTGTTTTGTGGAGTAGCAAAAAGATCACAGCAAGGATGGCCCCATCTTAGAAATACCTCCTCTAGAACTGATGTCTTTAGAGACCACTCATATGGCATGAGAATTGCTCTGCTCAACCTGTCTGCAATGACATTGGATTTCCTGGGGATGTGCGTCGCCGTCAGAAAACGTTGAGAAGAGATCGCCCATTGCCAAAGTCTGAGTGCTTCTCGACATAAAGGGTATGATCTGGTTCCGCCTTGTTTGTTGATGTACCACACCACGGACATGTTGTCCGTTTGAATTGCAATAGTCCCTATGGGAAGAGAGTCGTGAAGGGCTTGCAACGCTAAAAGCACTGCTCTCATCTCTAGGACATTTATGTGCAAGTGGCACTCGAAGGGTTGCCATGTGCCCTGGACTGTCCTGCCCTGATAATGCCCCCCCCACCCGATCAGGGAGGCATCTGTTGTCAACGTGGCAACTGGAGGGGGGAGAGAGAAGGGTCTTCCTTGGAGAAGTTGAGGTGATGTGACCCACCACGATAGTTGGTTCCTGCATACTTGAGTTATCAGTATGGTATGGGACATTGGGAGTCGTTGAAAGGACCATTGGGTAAAGAGCATCCACTGGAGGATCCTCATGTAAAAGCGAGCTAAGGGGAGAAGAGGAATAGCTGCCGCCATGAGTCCCAGTACCTTTAACACCAGTCTGACTTTGACTTTGACCAAATGCAACAGAAGGGAAACTTGGTTCCGAATGTCTAAAACGCTCTGCTCTGTGAGTGTTGCTGAAAGAGTCTGCGTATCTAATTTGGCGCCTATGAAAGTAATAGACTGACAAGGTGACAAGGCAGATTTTTCGAAATTTATTGATATGCCTAGAGCTTGACAGGTTTGCATGGTGAAATTTCTGGACAGTAGAAGCTGATGCCTGGTGGTGGCCGTAAGGAGCCAATCGTCCAGATATGGAAACACCTGGAATCCCTGGCGCCTCAAGTGAGCCGTGACCACTGCCATGCATTTGGTGAACACTCGGGGGGCTGTAGTGAGACCAAAGGGCAGGGCTCTGAACTGGTAGTGACTGGCTCCCAGCCTGAAGCGGAGATATCTCCTGGAGCGCTGGTTCATTTTGATGTGATAGTACGCGTCCTGAAGATCTATAGAGCACATCCAATTGTCCTGACCCAAGAAGGGTAGGATGGACTGTAGCGTAACCATCCGGAATTTTGTTTTCTTGACAAACTTGTTTAAATGACTGAGATCTAGAATGGGCCTCCAGTCCCCTGTTTTTTTTGGTACCAGAAAGAATTTGGAGTAGATTCCGGATCCTTGCTGGTCTGCTGGGACTGGTTGGATGACTCTTTTTAATAGCAGCTTTGAAACTTCCAATGCTGCTTTTTCCCTTAGACTGGGTGGAACATCTGGAAGGGATTTTTTTGGTTGAGTTGGAATGTGAATAAAGGGAATTTTGTAACCCTCGGATATGATCGACTGTACCCATTTGTCTTGAGTTAGGGAAAGCCAGGCTTCTGGGTACAGTGATAATCTTCCCCCGACTGCCTCCGGGCGGACAGCCGGGCAGCCCCTCAGGGGTGCTGAAAGGGTTTGTCAGAGAACACCTCTCTGCTACCCTGGTTTTGGACCTCCTCTGCCTCTGGGCGGCGTTGATTATTGTTCCCCTCTCTGCCTCTAGAGGGAATCGACCCTGTGCGTCAGATGAGACTCCCTGAGATTGTTTCCGAAACCACATCTTCCCTCCCCTCTCACCTTTGGGATAGGGTCTAGAAGGGGTGGAAAAACGGACTCCTACGGCAGAGAGAGTCTTACCTTCCACCTCGCACCTGGTCAATGTATCCTTCACCTGTGGACCAAACAAAGATGATCCGTCAAAGGGGGAGTTGGTGAAGGACGCCTTGAAAGGGTCCGCAAAGTTGCACAGTCGCATCCAGGTGTGCCTTCGTAAGGCAATGCCTGTGCCTGCAGATCTACTCGCTCCATCTGCTGCGTATGAAACCAGCCACATAGAGGAGTTCACTATTGAATTTAGGGTAGCCAACTGGGAGTTAATAGTGTCTTTGAACCCCTCAGCTGTAGGATCCTTCATCAGTTCACCCATATCCTTGAGTAAATCTCTTTGGAGATGGGTGAAGTGGCATAAGTAGTTCAGCGACCGCATAGAAAAGGTCGCTGACGAAAACATCCGCTTGCCATACCTGTCCATGGTCCTAGATTCTTTATTAGGAGGATGGACAGGAACAGAAGGATCAGCTAGTTCCTTCTTTGTGGCCGCAGCCACCACCATGGCATCAACCAGGACACCTTTGGAGAGAAACTGCTTGTCTGAGGGAGCAGTGATAAATTTGGATGGTCTCCTCAGGGTGGGTTCCACTGAGTCAGGAGCTGTCCAAGCCTTCCTTGCCACCACTTCCATAAGGGGGTCAAAGGGAGGGGACACCCAGGAGGTAGAAGGGCGAGAACCAAACGCCTCAAGATACACTGACTCATCCTCCGAAGGGTTAAGGGCTGGCCAATTTCCCCTCTGTTTGAGTATCTCTAGGATGTCCGCAAAGGAGACATCCTCAGAGGGGGAACGGGGGGACCCTTCGGATTCCTCCAAGTCAGTGTCAGAGGTGATAGACTCAGGGGAGTCAATGTGCTTCCTCTTGCACTGCCTCTTCCTAGGGGGATCTCCAGCAGGGTCAGGAGAGACCTCGGAAGAGGAGGAAATTCCCAATGGGGAAACTTGAGGAGTTGGTTCTCTACGGTGTGAGACAAGGGGGTGAGCAGAAATCTCCGCAGGCACTGTAGAAGGAGGAGCTGATGGAACCGACTGCGGGGCAGAACCCGGTTCTAGCACGCTCCGCATGACCTCGAAGGCATCCCTGTCAGGCAAGGTCCGAGGCCCTCGCTCCGAAGAGACAAGGACCCCTCCCGGCACCGACAGAGACGGCTCCGAAGTCGATGTCGGAGCCGAATTCACCAGCGCCGAAGCCCCGAGAGGTAGAGCGGGGTCGGACAAGGGTCCGATGCCACTCGCCCCCTCGGAGCCGACGAGGGAAGCCCGGCGCCGAGATCCCTCCAAAGAGGAGATCGGAGCGGACGACGGAGCCGAAAACGATGGTATCGGATCCGACGCACCGACAGTGATGGGTCCAACAAGCCTTGGCTCCGAACTCAAAGGAGTCGGAGGAGGAATATAATGAGGGACTGGAATAGCCAACGACTGATGAGTCGGGCTATGGAGCATTTGGGCCAGTGCCTCGGACTTAAGAAGTCTACTCACCACCCTCTGCAAGTCATGGTCTGACAACCTGGAAGACCGAGAGGAATGTGATTTGTGGCTCCGCTCCGAAAGGAGAGAAGATCCTGGTGCCGAGTGTACGGAACCGATTGAGGGGGACCTGGATCTCTTCCTGTAAGATGGCTCCGATAATGGTATCGGAGCCGATGGGGACTTGCTAGCTTCGGCTCCAGCCGGAGCCGAAGTAATAGTAAAGGTAGATCCTATGGAAGGGGATCTTGATCTCTTTTTAGCATGTGGCTCAGATAGTATCGGAGCCGATGAAGCCTTAACAGCCTCGACTCCAGCCGGAGCCGAGGTAATAGTTTTAGGCCCAAGAACATCGGCTCCGGCCGGAGCCGATGTCGGAACCTGCTTCGACATTTCTACAGTCGACTCAGGAGCAGGAGTCAACTGTTTTGAAGCCTTAGAAGGTTTTCCCGAACTGGACTGAGTCGGGGGGCCTTCAGGCTTTAACAAACCCCTTAAAATGAGTTTGTTTTTACGCTCCTGCAGGACTCGAGGGCTGAAACCATGGCAGACAGCACACGAGTCCTGCAGGTGCACAGGCCCCAGGCAATACACACAAGAAGTGTGACCGTCTGTCAGAGACATTTTCTGACAGCACGAGTCACACTTCTTGAAGCCTGAGACCTTTTCTTTAGACATCGAAGGTAATGCCTGACAACAACAAAAACACACAGACACACCCTGAATAAAAAGTTATTTAAGTAATAACTAAAGGCTAAAGGCCACAAACACACACACACACAAAAGCCCTTATTGTACAAAAAAGGGAATACTAAATTTAGTCACTAAAGGACTGGGGGAAGGGAAGGGGCCAGATGCCTAAAGATAAGGGGAGAAGGGGAAAATAAATATACTCGACAAAGAAGGGAGTCGAGAGATCTAATATCCAAATTAAACTAAAAGGGGCTATATATAATCACAAAAAACGAGTTTGTAAGTACCAAAAAGGTAAAAGTTAAACCAACCTGCCTGAGCCGGTAGAAGAGCACCTCGTCAGCTATAGCGGCAAACGAGATCTGAGTAGTTACCGCCTAGCATTGTGGGATATAGGGGAGCCTCGAGCCGGTGGAATTAGCTCTCAAGCTTTTAGTATTCCGAACCCATCCAGCAAGAATGAAGGCGAGATTGACAACTTAACATTGGCTATTAACTGCACTTTTACAGCAGATTAGATGGAACCTAAATCAAACATGGTAGCTATGAGGTGTAGAATATCTGGAATAGGAGCAGAAAAAGGGTGGATGCCTTGGGAAAATGTCCAGATAATGAAATGTTTTCCCATGAGAGATTCCTTAATATGAAAGCCGAGAAGGGGAAGCTAAATTTAACTGGGTCAAAAGGTGGAGATGATAATCATGGCTGTTCTGCATCTTATTGCTTTCTGTAATAATGTCGTAACCGTGGCAAAGAAAAATAGGCATACAGTAGCCTGGGAGGCCATTGCTCAACCAAAGCTTCTCTCAGGGACTGTTCCTCTGGAGGGATCATGGAAAAGGATTTTCATTTATTTATCTGAATTATTTCACTTAGCACTGAGTCAAACACTGACAAGACATAAAAAACAGATAAGAATAAATAACACATAAGTGACAATAAAATAGTACAATGGTATAGTAATGCTCAGGATACATAGTAAATCCAATATGTGCAAACATTTCAGAACATTTAAGAAATGAGATTAAAATAAATTAGAGATGTGAAAAGGAACAAAGAATCTTAGTCATTGAGTCAGAGTGAAAAAGAGTTAAAGTACACATAAGTGATATGATGGCATGAGCTGAGGATAACAAATACATTCTGCTTGATTAATTTAACATGATATAATAGATAATGCAACTTGGAGTAAGAGAATGAGTCTAATTTCAGGTGGGAGGAACTCCCACAGTTTGGGCCTGAGAAGAATGCATGGTCAAAGATGTGTACCTTGGAGTGTGGGATTATTGGAGTACGGGTGGCGCAGTGGTGCAGCAGTTAACATTGTCACCTCACACTAAGAGGTTCTCCGGTTCAATTCTCAGCTGGGGTGCCTTCTATGTGGAGTTTACATGTTCTCCCTGCATTCGTGTGGGCTTCCCTCCAGGTACTCTGGTTTCCTCCCAAAATCCAAAGACATGCGTCTGGAGCGTTTCTCCCCGGGCCTCCACTAAAAATAGGCTCTGTCCTAGCTGGAGTTCCCTGGTGAACAAATGTTAAATAAATAAATAAAATAAATTTGTGTTTTAGAGCCTGAGAGGTTCAAGTTTCTTCGATTGTATGTGGGGTATGTCATACTAGTTCTGAGGTTAAAAGAGGGAAAGAATGTTCGTGTAGGAGTTTAAACAGCTGTGATCCTAGCAGCAGCTCATTGCCTATTTTTAGTGTTATACTGTGGTGTTAATTTCTTCTGGAATGTTTAATAAATCTATATGTTTTGCCTTCTAGTTTTTGAATAGTGGTGGAGTTTTTAGCTGAGGTTACTTATATAAGATGGAGGCTAAACTCATGCTGAGGGAGTAGGATTCCTTTCTCTGTTGTAGATATGGTCAAGTCAGAGAGAAAGGAGGATATTTTTTGAGCCCAGAAAAGTAAAGGGATTAATTTTTTTACATGTTTTTTTTCGAGATGAAGCTGGAATGTGAGTGATGGTTCCATCCAGTGGCTAAGATACTTGAAAGAGGAAACTTACTCTAAAGGTGGTTGTGATCCTAGATTATTAAAGTTTACTTGGATCTGGTGAGTTTTTGTTTACTATTAAAAAGCATATATTTAATTTCTGATGCATTTAAAATTATGTTTTTATTTTAATTCAGTCACTGAGCTGAATGAAATCAAATTGTAGATATTGCTGTAAGGAAATTGTGGAGTGATTTGGAGTAGTAATGGAAAATGCCATCAACATATAGGGAGAGGAAAGGAAGGTAAGGAAGATCAAGTGAAGGTTTATTGATGAATACAGAAGACAGAAGTGGGGCAAGAATAGATCCTTTAGGTACACCTTTGAGTTGTGGAGAGGAGAAAGAGAGAAGGGTACAGGGGTTATAGCTCAATGAGAAACTTGTTGCATTTGGTAATGGATGGGAAGACAGAGTGCAGTTTTCAAAATGTACTGCTACCGCTGAACATTAGAACTGACCTGATTAGCCTGTCCTCAAGGTTAATGAGTGATCCAGGAATGTATGCTGGGACTAGAAAACAATGTGTAGCAATAACCCATTGCCAAACCCTCATCATTTCACCACAACCAGGAGGTAGTCCTAACCTAACTTTACTGCAAGGAGGACTGCCCTCATCTCTAAGACAGTGATGTGAAGCTTGGCCTCTTCTGGTTTCCATAACCTTTGGACCATCCTCCCCTTGTAAGGCCCCCCACCCCAACGAGGAGGTGTCAATGGTTATCACCACTGCTGGTGGCTGTAGAACAAACTATCTCCATAATGCACATGGGAGAATCTAGCCACCATTACAAATGTTGCTTGCAAAGACTGGTTATGAAGATTGGAGTTGTCAGTGAATGAGAAACATGAAACCACTGTGCATTGAGGAGCTACTCCAGAATTCTCATGTAGAAATGAGCAAACTGTATCATTAGAGGAGATGAGGCCATTAATGCCAGAATTCTGAGGACCACGGCATATGTAGGAGAGCTGGAAAGAAGAAGGGTTTGAACTGGTATCCTCATGATCTGCACTCAGTATGAGGGAAGAGACACTATGGATGTTGTTGTGCTCAGATTACATCCAATGAATGCAGCTTGAGTCAGATGAAGAATCAACTTATGATAGTCTATGTTTACTCCCAAGGATAGACAGAGTTGGAGTAAAACATCCCTGGCCTTGCCCAATGACTTCACTGATGGGGTAGCTAGGAGACAGTCATCTAGACAGAGAAAGAATCGGATCCCTTGAAGTCATAGATAAGCTGCTACAATGGCCATGCACTTGGTGAACACCCGGAGGCAGTGATGAGACCGAAGGGTAGGGCTCTGAACTGGAAGTGGCTAAGACCAAGGTGGATCCTTTGGCTATTCTGAAACAGAGATAGGTGTTCTGGAGATCTACAGAGCACATCCAGTCATTTGGCTAAAGTCAAGGCAAAATTAAGTGGACAGTGGCCATACTGAATTGGGTCTTCTTCATATAATTATTCATATGACTGAGGTTGAAAATAAGCCTGATTTCCTTGTTTTCCTTTGGAATGAAAAACAACCTTGAATAAAATCCTGACCCAGTTTGATCTGGTGGGACCTCCTGGATGGCTCTTTTTTGAATCAAGGAGAGAATTTCTTTTTTGTCAACTCTAGCTGATGCAATGATACATCTGGAAGCATCTGTCTTAACTTTGGGTGGAACTGGGAAAAGGGAATTGTACAGCCTCTAGATATTATCCTTCCTACCCATTTGTCCTGTATGATGGCCATCCATACAGGACAGCAGAGAGATAAATGACTCCTGACTAGCTCCAGAGGATAGCTATTAGGCAGACTTTTCAGGGAGAGTGGGGCTGCCTGTCATAAAAGGGTCCACTGTACCCCTAGTTGTGCGGACATCCTCAGCCTCTGGGCTTGCTTCCACTAAGGGAATCACCTCTGTCTAGGCCATTTCTTCAGAAGTTGGCTCAAATGACTGATGCCTGGACTTCCTAAACAAGAGTGACTTTGTACCTTTTTGGTTCCTTCTGTATGATCTTTGTGAGGTCTCAGATTTCACTACAACAGCAGAAGGTATTTTGCCATCTTGCTCACACTTCTGCATTCTTAGCTCACACTTTTGCATTTTTACTTTTACAGGGGAACAAAAAAGTCTCCAACACTGGATGTATCCTCAGTCAGCTTCTTTTCTGTAGCTGCTGCTGCAAAAAAGGTCTGACTGAAGATACATCCACTGTTAACCCACCTAAAAAGAAGAATTCAGGGCTACGGACAGATTAGAGAAGCATGTATATAATTCAGGCACTTTTGTGCTTAAGGCCCTGAACTTTGCCACTCAAATTAATTATTTTCAGTGGAATTACCACTCTAAAAAGACAAGCCCCACACACACGTCAGACTCCAGGAAGACGCTTTAGACTTTTCTGAGCACAATGACAAATATTATTGACCTCTTCATGCATCTGATTAACAATGCAATTGATGGAAGCTGATGGGGCTTCAAAAGTAGGTGTTTTAATGAGACATTAAGCTTAGCTTTGCCTATGAGACTTTGCAGACAACTTTAAGGCATCCTTTTCAAATGTCCCATATGATGGATCATCCTAGTTTGTTCCCCAGTTAAAGAAAGAATGCAGAAGTGTGAGCAAGACAGCAAAATGCTTTTTGCTGTTGAAGTGAAAGGGGGTACAATATTTATCATCGCAGCAGGTATGGTCAAAAGACCATGTTGCTTTGCCAAGGATGGTCTGTGCCTCTGTCCACTAGGCTATTGAATATTAGCTAAAACATTGTCCTTCCCCAAAGTGCCAAACTGACAAAACTTCCAACTTAGCAAAATCAACCCCAAAAGAATCTAAAGGTGTTACTGATCAATACCAGGAGCCTAAACAATAAATTCTAGTCCCTTCAAGCTCTCCTCACCTTGGAGAATGCAGACATCTGTGCAGTTACCGAGATATGATTTAAAGCCACAAAGAGTGCCATCCACCAGACCAGCTACTGTACAGGCAGGGAATGAAAATGAAGGTGTCTCAGTCTACATCAAAAACAAATATACCTAAAGGTTATTCAAACAGGATGATGAGCTTGAGCTTCTCCATGTCCAAATTACCATAGGTAGAAGTCCTGTATCATATCCCTGCAACTACAGATCACCCTCTATGACCCATAAAACCCATAGCTCATACATAGATCTACTGGAGCACTTACCATTCAACCAAATTTCATATTCATGGGAGACTTTAAGTACCCTCTGTATAAATGGAGAATCCTCTGCGACCGTATGACCCCAAACTTACAGGCCCAGAGATCCATGGACTTTGTAAACGCAAACACCCTGAACCAGTTAGTCCATTTGCCCATTTTGGGTACAATCATACTAGATCCAGTACTCACAAATATGAGAGAACGCTGAAAGTTAAGATAGGTGAGACCACCTCCACAAAGAGGCAAATAGCAGAGTCCCTCAGGGCTATGTGCTGAGCCTGCTCCTTTTTGGCATTTACATCTCAGAAGACAAAGCCAACATCAAAGGCCTCTGTCTAACCAGTTTTGTAGAAGACTGCAAAATAGGAGTAGTCATAGAATTCCCCCAAGACACTAACATCCTACAAGAAGAACTAACACAGTCAAATTACTGGTGCCAAAGTCATGGCTTAAAACTCATTGCCAAGAAATGTATAATAGTACCCTATGGGAAGTCAGCCACAATGGGAAACTACCTCATTGACAACACCCCCCCTAATAGTGGACCTAGTAGCCAGGGATTTGGGGATGTATATGGAATGTAACCTGTTTTTTGACTAACATATGTCTAAGGCAGTAAGGAAATCATTTTGTGTTGCTCAAGTTATAAGCTAGGGCATGGCATCTAGGTCCAAAGAGATCACCATTCCTCTGTATTTGGGCCTCATCAGCCCCATTATTGAGTACAGTGCCCCCTTTGGTATGTACCTGACCAGGCACATGCAGCAACTGGAACATCTACAGAGGATTCATAGCTGGTGAGTGCGTTGGACTCCATGTAGAAGTACACTCAGTCCTGAGAACTTTCTGAAATAAGGATGGTATTGGATTATCAGATCTTTTTCTTTTTATTCAGAATCCTTTGACTGTTGAGAATGTTATGGATATGCCACTTTCCATGCCAATCACCGGAGCCACGCCCACTCCTGCACAGAACTGAAGTACTCCCCAATGGATGTATAAAAGGAATGGGAGAGGTGCTTCTAATTGATTCTGAAGAGGTCTCCAGTGTGGAGACGAAAGCGCTAAATCCATTTTACTGAGTTCTATTTGTCCAATAAACAGTGTCTTATCTGTGAAAAACGAGTGGATTTTGTGGAGTGTGGCTTTGATTTCGTGGTTTTGGAAGACAGCCTTCATTGGTACCGAACTGTACTACTATTTTTTGTGAATGTTTGTCTTTCTCTAATGTCTTTTTGGGCTTCTCTACCTCAGGATCCAGGGGCAAAAGCTCTTTAATTATCAGCTGTTTTTGCTATCTGAAAGAACTCTAGGCCCAAAAGCTTTAGAAATATTGTAGTTTTACTCCCAAGCAAACCACACAATGCATGGGGATTGGAATTTTATGGCCATATTTTAGACATTTGTTAAAGCTTTTTTCTCTTTATTTTTTTTTCTCCATGATAAGAAGTCAATCAAACACACTAAAAAAAATGTAATCTTAAAACTACTAACATGATAACCAGACTCAAACTATTACCTTTACACTCTATAATCTAAAAATTCAAGAATTACCTAAAACTATGCTTATAGCTATAGTATCTCTCTCTCTCCCTCTCTCTCTCTCTCTCTCTCTCTCTTTTTAAGAAGTAATCAGAGGTGACAGGATTAATCTCTCAATACTGAGAAAGAAAAAGAAGTAGTTGGGAAAGGCTATTAAACTCTTGGACTTGCTCTTGCACTGACCCAACTTAATGCACCTTTCCCCTCTGCTTCAACTAACCCCTCCTTTCTATTAATCTGTTTCGCTCCTCTTATCCTGCACTTATTCCTTAAAATAGTCTGTACTACGGACTTTTTGGTCCTGAAGTGTTGTTGTATTTTATTCCTGAACCTACCTCATGCCTTACATCTGTAAGGAATTGTACTGTGACTATGTTAAGGATGAAACTGTATTGTGATTACTGTTGTACTGTAAGTTATTACTGTGATTGTATAGGATGTAACTGTATGTGATTACTGTTATACTGTATGTTATTACTCTTACTGTGACTTTATAGGATGTAACTGTATGTGACTATTATTATAGTATATGTTATTACTATTACTGTGACTATGTATAAGATGTAACTGTTTATGATTACTGTTATACTGTATGTTATTACTGTTACTGTGATTACGTATAAGATGTGATTACTGTTACTGTGACCGTATAGGATGTAACTGTATATGATTACTGTTATACTGTATGTTACTACTGTTACTGTGACTATGTATAGAATGTAACTGTATGTGATTACTGTTAGAATGTATGTTATTACTGTTACTGTGACTATGTACAGGATGAAACTGTACTGTGATTACTGTTATACTATATGTTACTACATTACTGTGATTATGTATAGGATGAAAGTGTAATTACAATTATAATATGTTATTACCATTATACTGTTATACTTAATGTACTGTGACATTTTTATATTATATATAAAATTTTTGGAGCTTTTCTCCTCGGGTCTCTGCTACAAAAGGGCATCTGCCCAGTTGGACTAACCCAGTCAACAAATATCAAATAAATAATAAAGAAAGAAAGAAAGAAGTATATGACCCACATAGCTTAGGCTACTACAACAATTATCTAAATGTTGAGCATCTGCTGTATCAGTGGTACAGTGAAGTGATCAGTAGCAGTGGGAAGAGTGGCATGGTAGCAGTAGGAATAGCTGTTTCAATGCATATACATAGTAAGGGATATAATAAACTCACTAACGTCTGCGCCCAAACCCAAAACTACATTGTTGCCTTAAAAGAAAGCCTATAAAAATTTGCCAGTCACCCCTGCTTTTTAACAGCTCAGAAAACATCACAGTCTACTGGACAAGTGCATTTCTCTGCATAGAGGAAAAATATTTTCATCCTTCAAAAATAATCAAAACAATACATAACAAAAGTGTTACAAGATCTTTATAAACTAAGGGATGAGGCCTTGCAAAAAAAGGAAAAGCATGCCTTCCCGAAGAATGAAAGCCCATGCTTTTCAGACCACACAAATATCAATGACTAATAAATCAAAGTAGCTATGGGAATTCATCACCTGCATTAATAGGTCCCTAGTTCTATCAGTGGAACTACTTGACTTACTACGGAAAGCAGAGTTTTGTAAGTAAACCTACTATAACAGTAGATGTTCTAATGGATTACTGTTGCAGTAACCTAGGCTATAAGGAGTTTACCTCTCCTGCACCAGCCAGCTGCTTTGGGCCAATTTTAGGTGTTCCACCTGTAAGGAGGTACAGATAACTCTGTATAAAAGGCAGATGGCATGCTAAAAGCTTCTAAGCATTTTTTTTTTTGCACAGGAAAAAGATAAGAGCCCTGAAAACACATTCTAGTAAACAAACCTACAACTGTAACCACGTACAGAAAGGTGAAAATCACTACACCCTGGCAACATGTAGGAAAAACAGCAGAGAAAAGTGGGCTGGAAGTAGGGATGCCAACTGTGATCCAGTAGAACATTTATTGTTATGGTGCAATTACTTACACAACTGTACTATGTTCATAAAAGTATCATTGCTACAGTAGTCTAAGCTATATGGACAGATTACTATAGCTTAGACAGAAAAAGAGGGAGAGAGCCAATGCCTAATACTCCAGAAGCCCCTAGAATATGGTCCTAGCAAAGCCTGTTCTGAACCTGGAAAAGGAATCCATTTTGTAATGCTTTGCAAACATGTACAGAGGACCGAGATGCTGCCTCTAGAATACTTCTAGAGTCTACCCTTTTCAGATAGCCATAGAAGAATCCAATGCCCTTGTAAAATGAGCTGTAACCCTGCCTGGAAGTAGCTTATTGTGGTGAGTATAATAAAAACTAATAGCATGAGGCAACCATCTAGAAATAATCACTTGTGACACTAGCTGTCCTTTCCTCTCACATTCATATGAGACAAACAGCTAGTCAGTTTTTCTAGATAGTATCTCAGCTGCTTGTGTACATGCAGAGAATGAAGAATTTGTTCTCTCTTGTTCTTTGGTTTAGGAAAGAAGACTGGGAGAGTAATAGTCTGGCTTAAAGTAAACTCTGGGATGACTTAAGGCAAAAAGGTACGATTTGTTCTCAAAGAAACCATGTCTTTGTGAAAAATGGAATGGGAATGACTCACCATAAGTGTTTGTACTCACCCAGCTGATGTAAGAACAATAAGTAGTATTGTCTTCCATGTTAAGAACCTCAAATCAGCTGATTCAAATGAAGACTGAGTAAACTTCCCAAGCACAAAATTAAGCCCAAGGACAAGACACCTGTTTCCTAGGTGGGTGGATATGTAAGACCCCTTTAAAAATGTTCTACTTGTCCATCATTAGATGGACAAGTAGAACATTAGGATATCTAAGAGCAGACAAGCAGAAATGGCCAAATGTACCTTGACAGAAGAATACAACAGACCATTGGACAGCACATAAATAATCAAGAACCAGAGACAATTGGGCCTGACTCTAGGATACTGGTTCTTAGAATGGTATCAATTAGAAAATATTTTCCACTTACACATATATGATTTCCTAATAGCTGATTTTCACATCTCCTTTAGCACCTGCTGCACGTCCTTAGAAGAAAGGTGCCTAAAAACTCACAGAATTCTATCATTCAGGCAGTTAGTTGAAGAGATTCCAAAATGGGGTGAATCAAGATTAAAAAGAAGGGAGAACTAATGATGCCCTGGCAAGAAGAGCATCACCACCAGGATTTTTGGTGAGTCATTGTGGATCTTTAAGATCAATGGAAAAGATGAAAAAGCATACAAGAAAAGTCCTGTTCATGGGAATGAAAAAGCATCTGTCTCCCAGCTCTGCCTGTAAGGTGTCCTGGAGCAGACTTTCTCTAGCTCTCTGTTTGAAATGTGGTAAACACATGCATTTGAGGTATTCCCCACAAGTGGGTCAGACCTTGGAAGACCACATGATGAGATTTCACATGTGAGGGTCTATGATTGATGTTCTGAAATATAGTTTTACTCTGATGGAATGTATGAAGCCTGAAGAGTCAGACTGAGCTGAATTGGTACCTCAAAAGCCATCAGTCAGTCTGAAAAGATGGTAAGATCTGGCTCTTCCTTGTTTGTTTATGCACCACATTATTGTCTGTGTACACTGGGAGAAGCACTGGTAACTAATGATGATTCAAGGCCTTCAAAACATTGATAACAGCCAATGTCCCCTGACATTTATGTACAGCTGTCTGTCTACAGGATTCTATAGAGATTGCACTTTTATCCCTTTTGATATTGCACCTCATGCCAGGTCTAAAGTGTCTGTGGTTACTGACAGGGTGGGGATTGGAAGGGAAAGGAGAGACCCAGGATTGCACATTATTGGTCTATTCACCATCCGATCTTCCTCTTTACAAATCCCAGAAATGGAATCTGACCAGTCAAAGTGTGTAAATATGGAGTCTAGACTGATTTTTGGTATGAGTGTATTTTCCTCATGTATATTCTGGCAAAGGAAAGCATGATAATCCTCAGTGCCATGTACTCCAGAATCCTGAGAAACTCTCTTACAGATGCTTGGTTTAGGCTGGTAAAAATCAAAAAAAACTATTGAAACATTTCCAGTTCGTCTGGAAGTTGAAAGGCTCTTCCCAAAGTCAAGTCCAGCAAACATGCCTGGTAAACAATTTTGTGAGATGGGATGAGAGAAGATTTCTGCAAACTTATTTGAAATTCCAGATTTAGTAGAGGCTCCTGCACAGTTGTTAGATACTCTTGACAGATGGAAAGAATGGGTATAGATAAGACCACTGTCCATATGTGGAAAATATGTATGCCTTGGAGTCTGTTATAAGCAATGGCTGGATCTAGGCAGTCTGCAAACACCCTTATTGTTGTGGAAAGCCCAAAGGGTAAAACAGAGAACTGATAATGTAAGCCAGACACCACAAATCTTATGAAATGCATGAACTGTTTGGCAAAAGGAATGTGGTGATAGGTGTCTTTTACATCCAGCTTTACCATGAAAGCTAGACTTGGGATCAAACGTACAAGATTTTGAAGTGATTACATCTTGAACTTGGAAATCTTGATACAGAGGTTTAGAGCAGAAATATACAGTACTGACAGTTTGTGGTTTCACAACGGCATGTTTGATACTATTTATTAGGCATGTGGGTAAATTATGAGGCTGCAATGAAGTAGCATTTTTGGTCTAAGAGAGCAGTGCTCCTTTGTGAAATTAGGAGGTGTAAGGGATTCAGGAATTTTTGGAATGAAGATAGTTGTTTCATGGATAATGTGTGCACTAAATTTGTCTGCTAGTATACTGGCTATGTCTGTTGGTTCTGAGCGGGTGTTACCATTTTGGATAAATTCAGAATACTGCAGATTGTTATTTCTTAAATTCTTAATGTAACTAAAGAAGGACGTATAATTATATTTCACTTCAGAAGCTAATCTAAATGCAAGATTTGCCTTACTTCCCCTGATAGTAGCTTTTAGTTCCTTAATGATATTCTTGATGCAATTTTTAATGTTCAGAGTATCTACAAGTGATGGAATGCCAGGCTACAGATTTGAGATCCCAGCCATTAGTACTAACACTAGCCATTTATGGTGACACAAAGAAAGTGGTGGCTTTTGTGTTTTGTCTCACTAAATAAACTGGATTCTCCCTGGTAGATTGGGATAAATCATTTTAGTGTATGGCCTTTCAACAATGGGATTACTTGAGTCAAGTAACAAAACGTTTTGGCTCACAGTTAGATGGACATTGGTCAGTGTAAATAATACATGTACAATTTATTAAGTACAATATTTAGTAGGTATACAGTATGCAAACAATGTCTACATAATGCAAGTTCACTACCCAGCATGTGGTTACAAATTATTAGGACACTGATAGAGCCTCTCGGTAAAGGGACCACGGAAGCCCCGCTGATTTTCTAAAGGGACCACAGAAACCCTGCTGATTTTGCAGTCTGCCTCTGCCTTTAGCATTCTCTCTACCTCTGCCATGTGGAGGTCTATCACCAGGAGGATCCTGGTAAGAACTTTCTACTCATACTCTGGTCCCTGGAATATAACCTGATGTGTGGCAAATTGAATGCCTAGTGCAGTGGAAGACAGAGCGAGTCTTACCATCTTGCTGACTCCTGGTCAAAGTGTCTTTAACTTTGAACACAAAAAGTGTGGAGCTGTCAAAGGACATTGATAAAGGCCATCTTAAAGCCTTCTGCAAAATCACAAGGCTGCATCTAGGCATGTCGTCTGACTGTAAGACCTCTGCCTGTCACTCTGGCAGTGCCATCAGCTGCAATAGACATGAGATGCATGGCTATGTTAGAAGTTGACTGGTGAGTTGAAAGCTGGGAGTCCACAGTCTTTTGGATGCCCACAGGCAAAACTCCAGAAAGAGAACTGGAAATTTCTTTAGTCAAGTCCTTCTGAAATTTGACAACATGAGCAAGATAATTCAGTGACCTGAGTGCAAAGGTCACTGATGAGTAGGTTAACTTCCCAAATTTGTCCAACCTCCTAGACTCACTGTTAGGTATAATTCCTTCTTTGTGTCTGCTAATACAACCATAGCATTTGCCAGAGGACTTTTAGTCCAATGTTTTCTGTCCTTGGAAGCTTGTAAAATTCTGTCCATTTTTTTGGAAACAGGCTCCACCATGTCAGGGTCTATTCAAGCCCACTGCGGCATAAGATCAACCACTGGATCAACAGGTAGTACCATCCAACACGAAGCTGAGCTAGAAACACAACCTTCTAGAAATACAGGTTAATCAGGAGAGGGATCTTCAGTGGATCAACCCCTTCTCTATTTCATAAGTTCAAGAATTTCAACAAAGGTAATGTCCTCTGAGGGAGATCTGTGTGAACCCTTACCTTCATCCAGATCTGTATCTTCTGTAACAGACTCTGGGGAAAAGTCTATGTGCTTTCACTTGCACATCTATTTCTTGCAAACTGATTCTGTTGGGGAGACAGAAGGTTCAGAATCAGACTAGAAGATGATGTAGCAAGTAGTTCCAGAAACCTGAAGACTGTCCCTGTTTGTCAGGATGAGAGGAAAATGTAGCTGCAGGTTCAATTTGGGGTTTGGGTGGAATCAGGCTCCAAGGAAGTGTCTTCTATTTGGGTACACTCAAAACCCCTGCAACTACCTCAAAGACCAAAGCTGCCACTGAAGCCGAGGATCTCTCCAGATACACAGAAGAGAGAGAAATCCCGACACCTGGCATCCCTGGTCCTGAAATAGACCTTGGACCTGAGCTGTCTACTGCAGAGGCCCCTAAGGGAAGTGACTGCTCTGAAAATCTTGTTGCTCAACTCTTCTTTCTCCACAGAGGTCACCACTAACACTATGGCTCCAACTCCCTTTCTGATCCAAAGGCATCGCTGTCAAGAGGGATAGGGAAACTGTTGGCATCAAAGTCAAAGGAAGTGCTGGTGCCAAAGGAGGCACTTTGAAATGGGTCAGATCCAGAACTGTCAGAGCCAAAGGATGGACTGCAACAGCCAAAGAAGTGAAGGGGAAGGATGGCCAATAGTTGTTACATTCCCTGGGGACAGTACAGAGAAAACCCCAAGCTAAATCTGTGTCTTAAAGAATTTTCTCATCATCCTGTCAATGTCATACACTGTCAAGCTCCAAAATGATCGGGTAGACAAAGTCACTGAAGAAGACCTGAAGTATTTTTTCTCCTCCAAAACTGAAGAGTGCACTCTGGGGCTCACAGGTTCTGGAGAAAACCAGGGCCAAGCAGAGGACAGTCAAAACTGAGAGGCTGTCAGTTCTGATCTCCTAGCTGACTTTGGTGCAGGTCAGACTGGAATTGATAGATTCAAGGATCATTTGGAGACAGATGGAGTCTTGTCTGTTTACTTTTCATTAAGTTTACCTTTTTCTTTCTCCTTCTCCTCATCCTTGTCTGGAGCCTTGTCTGAAGATCGATGTTTTGTTTCTTAGCAAGGGAAGTAGAAGAGGAAGGCCTTTCACCACCAATTTGTCACGGTGAGCTTATATGGCTCTAGCACTAAAGGAGGCACACAAAGAGGATTATGTGTCAAAATGGGCAGCACCCAGGCAATAAACACAAAGTGTGAGGATCCTGAGGTAGGGAGATGTATGCCCTCAATCTAAACATTTCTTAAAGGCTTTGGATTCAGCCATGATGAAATAAGGAGGTTAAATAGAGTAATATTAGGCAAAAAAAAATACTACAGTATATTATCAAATATTACAGTTTGGTAGGTTCTAAACTCTATAACACTAAGAAATTATAGTAAACAGTAACAAACACTATTTCTAAACAGCACGCTAACCTAAAGACAAATTTAAACTGTTATTAACACACTACTAAGCTATAAATATAACAATAAAGTTGAAGGGAGACAAGTCTCCTGGCAGAGTAGGAGTAAGTTATAGAAGTATGTAACTATTTAACTACTAAACTATTTAACTATCTATTTTCTAAAATTCTAAATGTCTTTTTTAAGTTAAAGGTATGAGTCCTTCAGAACACATCTGGAGAATTCAGGTGGAAAATGTGATATGAGATATTGGAGTGCAGTGTAGGGAATTATGGGTGTGGAGTTGTCAGAGCCCTGGCACCAAGAAAACTTTAAATTAGGTGCCAAAGTCAGTTCCGATCAGATCTGATGTCCCATATGTTGAATCAGATGAAAATAGACAACATTGGATAGTTGTCATTAAACCACCCATAGAGTTATACTGCCTCCCGTGAGTACTGCTCATGTAGACTATCATAAATGTCACCTATCTCAGCTGGCGTGAGGTATGTCAATGCCAGAAGCTGTTTCACCTCTATAGTGAATGAGGTATTGTGACATAACATACGCATAGATATAATTGCTGTACAGGACACCATAATAGCTGACCCAGATGAAACAGGCATCCATGTGCACTGGCATCATGGTATGCCCAATGCATGGTGTTGTATGAAGCTCACTCAAAGTCCATCATCACAAATCATGGTTGAGATGTAAAACCGCATTATGTAACAATATTTCCGATAACACCAAAAAGTGAATCATATGCAGCCTGATTTTTGCTGCTCTTGAAACAAAACTGTAATGAAGCCATCCTGACATCATCACCCAAACCTGTACTGGCATAGATGGTACACATTTGCCTACACACTGTTGTACGTGTTGGAAAGGATCCATCCATAAGCCACATCACACTTGCAGATTTGCTTAATTGCAATGGTGGTAGACATGCAAAGATGATGTGCTCTCCCATCGTATGAAGCATGCTTCAGTATGGACCTGCCAACCCTGACCTTGAAGACATCCTCAGTTATGTCCATTATTGAATGCAATGTCCTATATGGCATGTCCTCTAGAATTAACTGCTGTAATGTCTATTTTCTTAGCATCCATTCCATATCACCACTGCTTGTTTGATTTTTTTTCTGTTGACTATACTTCATAGTGGTGGGCTGGGCACCTAAACAATTCTTCCTTTTGTTCTGTTGCAGTCGTCATTCTTCGACAGCAGCTTTGTCTTCTTTTCAATACACATCCCCAGTATGATATTCCATTGGATTGCCTCTCTCTTTGGAATATATACTCATCTATCACAAGCATTAGTTTATTCCTTTGAATCATAATACTGTTATACACAGTTTCAGTCTGGCCAGGGATGTTTATATATATCTCACTTTTGAAATCAGTGCCCTCCATTTTATATGGACTACGGCAGAGGGGACATAATTCTGTTATATTTGTTATGCTAACTGAGGGAGATGCTCATGCTCTCTGTCTGCTCTAAGAATTCACCAGGGGACGTATATGCATCTACTCAGAACAGCCTAGCAGTTGGCAAATACTGCCTTAATGAACTGCCTTTCAGGTATATCTGTTAAGATCAAGATGACATGCACAGTTGACAATCGCAAACTCAGGTAAGTTAACTTCAAACAGTTTCACTTCATCCATTCATAGTGGAAACAAATAATGGAACTTTGAGCTACAGGTTTGGGATCCTAGCCGTGAATACAAACATTAGCCATTTGTGCTGGCCCAAAAGATAGTGTTTTATCTCTAAATTGGATGTTTCTTGATAGACATGAATAAAACATTTTATTTTAAGCATTTTACCACTGGTTTAAAGTGAGTCAAGAAAAAAATCTGTTGTGTACACACTACGAGAAAGACTAGGCAGTTTATATATAATTTATTTAGTACAGTATTTAGTAGCTATATAGCATGCAGCCAAGGCTGAGATAAGAGAAAGACTGCTCTGGGTGCTAGGGAGAGAGTGCTCTGGGTGCTTAGGAGGGTCTAGTAAGCATCAAGAAAAGGTGCTAAACATTCCCTGCAAGCAGTATTGATAATCATTTAAGCAAGTGCAGTTACGATTGTGGCTTTTAGAGCTACTTAAATGACATCAGTCAGTGTGTGAATGTTGAGAACTCTCTCATTTTTAAGTTTAGGAAAGAAAATGGGGAGATGGATAGTTTGGCTTAAAGTAAACAGGAAAAAGCAAAAAGAAGATGGTACAGCAGAGAATCCTTATATTCCAAAAGGGTTTAATGTTAGCGCTTTCGTTCACAATTTTCTCAATGAACTTCTTCAGACCTGAATTCTCAGATTCTCTGCTATACCATCTTCTTTTTGCTTTTTCCTGAAATCTGTTTGTTTTTTGGGTGGTTAAAGTAAACTCAGATACCAGTTTATGAGTAAAAAGAGTAGTTCTCAAAGAAACTTGTCCCTGTGGAAAATGTGATAGGGTTGACTTACCATAAGAGCTTGCAACTCAGATACCCTGATTTGCAGAGGTCAGAGCAATGAGTAAAACTTGTTTTCTGCTAAGAACTTCAAGTCAGCCAGGTTAGCTAGTTCAAATGGAATAAGAAGTTATGTACCTACCATAACGTTCCATGTTAGTTGTCTTCTTCTCGCCTTCTTTCTTGCTGGATGGGTTCGGAGCCAATCCTCGGCTCCGACTCGGCCAATACTAAAGCTCGAGAGCTAATTCCACTGGCTCGAGGCTCCCCTATATCCCACAATGCTAGGCGGTAACTACTCAGATCTCGTTTGATAGCTAAAACCAAGCAGTTCTGGTCTCCACAGTATGGAGAAGAGAGAAAAAGAACCCACCTCTATATAAACCTGTATGTAAGCTACCACAAACATAAAAGGGAGAATAGAGGTGGTAGAACATGTGGGAAGGAAAACCCCAATGGAAGATCAAAAAATTCCTATCAGTCTGTCCAGGCTAGGGGGAAGGAGGGTGGGACGCAAGAAAGAAGGCGAGAAGAAGACAACTAACATGGAACGTTATGGTAGGTACATAACTTCTTAATGTTAAGTTGTCAATCTCGCCTTCATTCTTGCTGGATGCGACCGCGTCCCTAGCACCTTATCCCGGGTGGCCTATCGGAACAGACTCTTGAGAACAGTGGAACCAAAGCTGGCACGGTTTCTGGAGGCCATATCCAATTTGTAATGTAAAATAAAGGTATGAGGAGAAGCCCATGTGGCTGCTGCACAAATGGAATCTATTGTCAGCCTGTCCTGAAAAGCTACAGATGTAGCTAATGCCCTAGTTGAATGAGCTCTCGGTCTTGAAGGCAGTTTTTGATGTCTGATTTCATAAATGAAGGTAATTATAGAGGTAAGCCATCTTGAAAGGGACACTTTAGTAACTGGAAGGCCCAATTTCCCTTCCGCATAAGACAGGAAAAGCTGATCAGATTTCCTGAACTGTTTAGTCCTGTCTAAATAATATCTAAGTTGGCGGTGAACATCTAGAAAATGTAACTTTTGTTCCGACCTGTTGGAATAACCAGGGAAGAAGACGGGGAGATCAATCGTCTGGTTTAGGTTTGCCTCAGAGGAAACCTTAGGTAAGAAGGACGGATTAGTCCGGAGGGACACCCTGTCTTTATGGAAAACTAAGTAAGGAGGACGACTGCACAGAGCATGAAGTTCGGATACCCTTCTAGCTGAAGTTATGGCTACTAGAAAAAGTGTTTTCCATGAGAGCAACTTAAGAGGGCATGAAGCCGCTGGTTCGAAGGGGGGGGGGGGAATCAAGGATGCTAGGACCAAATTCAAGTCCCACTGAGGTGGGGGATCTTTGATTGGGGGCTTGAGCAGAAAAACACCTCTTAAAAAGGCTTTGCAGAGCTTATGGGACATGATACTGGAGTCTGAGACACCTACATGAAAGTTAGATATAGCAGCTAGTTGTACTCTAATGGTAGATGAGGAAGAGCCTAAATGAAAGAGCTCTGCCAGAAAGTCTAGGATAGACTGGATAGGTGCAGTGAAGGGGTCTATATTTTTTGATGCTGCCCAGAAGGAAAAACGTTTCCACTTACTATTATAAATCTTCCTGGTAGAAGACTTGTGAGAGGCTATCAGGATGTTACGGACCGAATGAGAGATTAAGGGAAGCCTGGCTAGGGTAGGAATCCGAGAAACCACGCTGTGAGGTTGAGAGATTGAAGGGAGTGGTGCAGCTGGCCCGACTGGTGGGTCAAAAGATATGGCACCAGGTCCAGATGCCAAGGCTGCTCCAACAGGTAATGATGGAGGAACGGAAACCATATCTGTCGAGGCCAGTAAGGGGCAATGAGAATCATTGTAACTCTCAAGGCGATAGCTTTCTGAATTAATTGAGATATCAGTGGAAAGGGGGGGGAAGCATACAGAAGTCCCTGGGGCCAATCGTGGACTAGAGTGTCTCTGGTGGGATGGCCTGGTAATGGGAAGAGAGTGAAGAAGTCGTGACACTTGCTGTTTTGGGGAGTAGCAAAAAGATCGCAGCAAGGCTGGCCCCATCTTTGGAAGACTTCTTCCAGCACTGATTTCTTTAGAGACCACTCGTGGGGCATGAGAATGGCCCTGCTCAACTTGTCCGCAATCACGTTGGACTTCCCGGGAATGTGCGTTGCTATCAGAAAATGCTGAGAAGAAATCTCCCCCTGCCAAAGTCTAAGTGCCTCTCGACATAAGGGGTAGGACTTAGTTCCGCCCTGTTTGCTGATGTACCACACTACGGACATGTTGTCCGTCTGAATTGCAATAGTCCCTGTGGGAAGAGAGTCCTGAAGGGCTTGCAACGCTAAAAGCACTGCTCTCATCTCTAAGACATTTATGTGCAAGTGGCACTCGAAAGGTTGCCACGTGCCCTGGACTGTCCTGCCCTGATAATGCCCCTCCACCCAATCAGGGAGGCGTCCGTTGTCACCGTGGTGATTGGGGGGTAAGAATGAAGGGTCTGCCCTGGAGAACTTGAGGTGATGTGATCCACCAAGACAGGTAATTCTTGCATGATTGAGTTATTAGGATGATGTGAGACATCGGGAGCTGTTGGAAGGACCATTGAGTAAACAGCATCCACTGAAGGATCCGCATGTGGAAATGAGCTAAGGGGAGAAGTGTAATAGTAGCTGCCATGAGTCCTAATACCTTCAATACTACACTGGCTTTGACCTTGTTGCATTGAAGTAGAAGGTAAACTTGTTTGCGGATATCTAACACTCTTTGCTCTGTAAGTCTGGTGGAAAGATTGAGTGTGTCTAAGGTGGCGCCTATAAAGGTAATAGATTGACAAGGCGACAAGGCAGATTTTTTGAAATTTATTGAAATGCCTAGAGCTTGGCAAGTTTGGATGGTGAAGTCTCTGGATAGAAGCAGTTGATGTCTGGTGGTGGCGGTAAGGAGCCAGTCATCCAAATATGGAAACACCTGGAATCCTTGACGTCTCAAGTGAGCCGCGACCACTGCCATGCATTTGGTAAACACTCGGGGGGCTGTAGTGAGACGAAAGGGCAGGGCTCTGAACTGGTAGTGACTGGCTCCCAGCCTGAAGCAGAGAAACCTCCTGGAGCGTCTGTGCATTTTGATATGGTAGTACACATCCTGAAGGTCTATCGAGCACATCCAATTGTCCTGACCCAAGAAGGGTAGAATGGACTGTAGCGTGAACATCCGGAATTTTGTTTTTTTTTATATAATTGTTTAACTTGCTGAGATCCAGTATTGGTCTCCAGTCCCCTGTTTTTTTTGGTACCAAAAAGAATTTGGAGTAGATTCCGGATCCTTGCTGGTCTGCTGGGACTGGTTGGATAGCTCTTTTTGACAGCAGCTTTGATATTTCTAATGCTGCTTGTTCCCTTAGACTGGGTGGAACGTCTGAAAGGGAACCTTTGGGATGGGATGGGATGTGAATAAAGGGAATTTTGTAACCCTCGGATATCATTGACTGTACCCATTTGTCTTGAGTGAGGGAAAGCCAGGCTTTTGGGTACAGTGATAATCTTCCCCCGACTGCCTCTGAAGGTGGACAGCCGGGCAGCTCCTCAGGGATGCTGAAAGGGTTTATCAGAGAAAGTTTCTCTGCTACCCTGGTTTTGTGGACCTCCTCTGCGCCAAGGGCGGCGTCTGTTGTTATTCCCCCCTCTGCCTCTAGAGGGGAATCGACCTTGTGCGTCAGATGAGACTCCCTGAGGTTTGCGGAACTACATTTTTCCTCCCTTCTGACCTTTTGGATAAGGTCTAGAAGGGGTAGAAAAACGGACTCCCACGGCAGAGAGAGTCTTACCTTCCTGCTCGCACCTAGTCAATGTATCCTTCACCTGAGGTCCAAACAATGTTGAGCCATCAAAGGGGGAATTGGTGAAGGACGCCTTGAAAGGGTCCGCAAAATTGCAAAGCCACATCCAGGCACGACGTCGTAAAGCTACACCTGTGCCTGTGGCCCTACTCGCCCCATCAGCAGCATATGAGATAAGCCGCATGGAGGAGTTGACAATAGAATTCAGGGTTGCCAACTGGGAGTTCATTTTGTCTTGGAACCCCTCAGCTGTTGGATCCTGCATGGCCTCACCCATATCCTTGAGCAAATCTCTCTGGAGACGGGTGAAGTGACACAAGTAGTTCAGCGACCGCATTAAAAAGGTCGCTGATGAAAACATCCGCTTACCGTACCTGTCCATGGTCCTAGACTCCTTATTAGGAGGATGGATAGGTACCGAAGGATCGGCTAACTCCTTCTTAGTGGCTGCGGCCACCACCATGGCATCAACAGAGACACCTTTAGATAGAAACTCTTTCTCTTTAGAGGCAGTAATAAATTTTGATGGCCTCCTTGGGGTAGGTTCCACTGAATCAGGGGCAGTCCAAGCCTTCCTTGCCACCACTTCCATAAGGGGGTCAAAGGGAGGGGACACCCAGGAGGTGGAAGGGCGAGAGCCAAACGCCTCAAGGTAAACCGACTCGTCCTCTGAAGGGTTAAGGGCGGGCCAGTTCCCCCTCTGTTTCAGGATTTCAAGGATGTCAGCAAAAGAGACATCCTCAGAGGGGGACTGAGGGGAACCTTCAGATTCCTCCAAGTCAGTGTCAGAGGTGATAGACTCAGGGGAGTCAATGTGCTTCCTCTTGCACTGCCTCTTCCGAGGGGGTTCTCCTACCGGATCAGGAGAGGCCTCGGAAGAGGAGGAAATTCCCAATGGGGAAACCTGAGGAGCTGGCTCTCTACGGTCTGATACAAGGGGGTGGGTAGAAACCACCGCAGGCACTGAAGAGGGAGGAGCTGACGGAGCCGACTGTGGGGTAGACAATGGGTCTAGCACGCTCCCGCATGACCTCGAAGGCGCCCCTATCAGCCAAGGCCGGAGGTCCCCGCTCCGAGGAGACAAGGACCCCCCCCGGCATCGACAGGGACGGCTCCAAGGCCGATGTCGGAGCCGAACTCACCAGCGCCGATGCCCCGAGAGGGAAAATGGGGTCGGACAAGGGTCCGATGCCACTCGCCCCCTCGGAGCCAAAGAGGGAAGCCCGGCACCGAGATCCCTCCAAGGAGGAAATCGGAGCAGACAACGGAGCTGAAAGGGAAGGTATCGGCTCCAAAGCACCGACAGCCACGGCTCCGATGAGCCCCGGCTCCGAACTCAAAGGAGTCGGAGGAGGAATAAAATCAGGGATGGAAATAGCCGCTGACTGTTGAGTAGGGCTATGCAGCATTTGGGCTAGTGCCTCGGACTTGAGAAGTCTACTCACCACCCTTTGTAAGTCATGGTCGGACAGCCTGGAGGACCGAGAGGAATGAGACCTATGGCTCCGCTCCGACAGAAGAGGGGATCCCGGAGCCGAGTGGATGGAGCCGATGGAAGGGGACATAGACCTCTTCTTTGAAGGTGGCTCCGATAAGCCTATCGGAGCCAACTGAGTCTTGACAACCTCGGCTCCAGCCGGAGCCGAGGTAACGGTATGAGATTTCAAAACATCAGCTCCAGTCGGAGCCGATGTCGAAGCAGCTTTAATGCTTTCAGGAGACGGCTCTGAAGCTGGAGCCGATGGCCTGGAAGTCTTAGAAGGCTTCCCCGACGCAGACTGGGTCGGGGGGGCCTTCAGGCTTTAACAAGCCTCGGAGAATTAACTTGTTTTTGCATTCCTGCAGGACTCTAGGGCTGAATGCATGGCAAACAGCACATGAGTCCTGCAGGTGCAAAGGTCCCAGGCAATAGACACAAGAAGTGTGACCATCTGTCAGAGACATTTTCTGACAGCACGAATCACACTTCTTGAAGCCTGAGACCTTGGAGTCTTTAGACATCCTGAAAAGCTGTGTGAAAAAAAACACAAACACAACACACAGACACACCCTTTAACCAAATACAAATCCAGTCACACTGAAGGACAGGGAAAAAAGAGGGAGTGGGCCAAAGGCCTAAAAGTTAAAAAGGGGATAAAACGGGAATTCTAACACAAGGGGGACCCGATTTAAACTAAGGGAATACTCTGTAAAAAAATAAACTAAATAGAAAAAAATAGGGGTAGAATTTGAAGTTTTTAAACAAGAAACTTACTAACCTGCCAGAACCGGTAGAAGAAGCACCTCGTCAGCTAAGCGGCAAACGAGATCTGGGTAGTTACCGCCTAGCATTGTGGGATATAGGGGAGCCTCGAGCTGGTGGAATTAGCTCTCGAGCTTTAGTATTGGCCGAGTCGGAGCCGAACCCATCCAGCAAGAATGAAGGCGAGACTGACAACTTAACATCAAGTATTAGCTTCTCTAACATAAAATTAAGATCTTCAAGGAGGTGCCACCAATTTTCTTGGAGACCTGTTGTGCAAAACCCCTTTCAAAAAAATTTTGACATGAGACTGCACTGCAAGAGGAGGATGTATTGTCAGACATACTGAAATGGCCTATAAATGAACCTTGATAGAGGAATAAGAAAAGCCATAGGATAGTAGCTCACATACATATTGTAAAACCAGAGAACAATTAGCCCTGAATGGGTTTTAGTTATGTTGTTGGTAAAAGCTAAAAAAACTTTTCCATATGCTAACATATGATCTTCTAGTAGCTGGCTTTCTTGACTCCATTAGTACCTACTGCATGTTCTCTGCTTAAAAGGAATTAAGACCCTATCATCCAGACAGTCAGCTGAAGTTGATGTTGGAGTGCATCAAACACCTCTTGTGTGATTAG
Source organism: Protopterus annectens (assembly GCF_019279795.1). Classification (NCBI taxonomy): domain Eukaryota; kingdom Metazoa; phylum Chordata; order Ceratodontiformes; family Protopteridae; genus Protopterus; species Protopterus annectens. The sequence goes on along the minus strand of NC_056748.1, from coordinate 80,854,781 downwards.
ATCCAGTCTTTTCCAGTATTTGAGGAAGCTTGTGGTAATTGCCCCTGACATTTTCCAAAAGAGGGAAGATCCATGGTTGCCTGGGCCAGAAGGGAATCACCATAATTATCTTGGGGGATTCCTTATAAATCTTCAGAAGTACTCTGGATATTATTGGAAAAGGTGGAAAAGCATACAGAAATATTCCCGTAAGTAAAAAACATGCAGCTGTCTTCCAGGCCTTCTTTCCTGGATCTCTGGAACAGAAACTTGCATATAGGTCTATGTGAGGAACATCCCACAGATGAATGAAATCATGGAGACCTCCCTGATCCAGTTTTTATTTGTGACGGTCTTCCCTTGTCCTGCTCAGCTTATCTGCCACAGAGTTTTGCTCTGATGGACTGTAGTTTGCCTATAGAATTAGACTGTTTTGTGAAACTATATCCAAAGCTAACATGGCTAATCTACAGAGGTGGTACGACCTGGTCCCCCCTTCCTTGTTGATGTACCACATGACTGTGGTATTCTCTGTAACCACCTGAAAGAGAGCTGACTACCTTGATCAGGGCAAGTATCTCCTTGATATTTATGTACTTGCATTTAGCTCTGGTGTCCAACACCTCCTGCACTTTTATCCCTCCTGAAACTGTTCCTCAGGCAAAGTAACCACCTGAAAGAGAGCTGACTTCCTTGATCAGGGCAAGTATCTCCTTGATATTTATGTACTTGCATTTAGCTCTGGTGTCCAACACCTCCTGCACTTTTATCCCTCCTGAAACTGTTCCTCTGGCAAAGTCCAAAGCATCTGTGGTGACTGATTGCTTTGAAGCAAGGAGGGAAAGGGGAGACCTGGATTTTAGGATATCTGTTGTCTCTCACCAAATGATTTCTTTTCTAACAAACCTCAGCACTGCAATTTTAAAAGATAAAGGGTGTTGGTGCTGGGTCCAAAGAGAAATTTCAGATACCACAGTATCTTTTTAATGTGGACTCTTGCCAGGGATATCATAAGGATCACAGATGCCAAGACACCTAAAATCCTGAAGTATTTCCTCGCAGTGACCAAAGTCTAAGTAGAAAACTTCAGAAACAGATCTAGATACAGATCTATTTTTCCTGTGGAAGAAAATCTCTTTGAACTGAGGTGTCTAGCTGACATCGCAGGAAAACAAGCCTGTGTGAAAGAGTCAAGAAAGGCTTTTGAATGTTCAAAGGTTCATAGTTGTTTACTAGGCTAACAACCACAAGGGCCTTTTTAAGCCCAGCCATGCATCCTAAATCTCTGACACCCTTGATAACTGTAAGCAGGGTTTTGGGAGATGAAACATTTACAAGCAGGGGCCTGGGAGATGAACCATTTACATGTTGCCTGTATCCATTTGAGAGATAGGTGCCAAATCAGGGATGCATTTCCTGTTCCCTATCCAACTGTCCAAGTTGCACTTGAATTGGGTTAGGGAGGAGCTCTCCTTCACATGTATGGGAAGCCTGTTCCATAGATGGAGTAGTCTCTGGGATACATACCTGTCTCTCTAGCAGGTCCTACTTATATCACTGTCAAGGTTTAAGTGTTTAGAATGGGTAATTCTGATGCTGTTTGTTTTGTGGATATGCAGGAGGTCCATTAGAGTGGGGTCTGACAATGCCCTGTATGCCAGGCATAGAATTCACCTCAAAAGCCTGTAGGAGACAGAATACAGGGATAGGGCCTTGAGGCGGTCTGCACAGAACATTTATGTATGCCTTGTATTGTTTTAGTGAGGAACCTCTGTGGATATTTCAACTGTTGGATATGCCTGCTTAGGTACATACCAAAGGGGGCATTGTACTCAATAATAGGTCTAATGAATGCCGAATACAGTGGAACAATGACTTCCTTGGACTTAGATACCATAACTTTGTTTATAAGTTGCACAATATAGAATGATTTCCTCACTGCTGTAGACACATGATGGTCAAATGCTAGATTACTATCTATGTCTGTCCCTAAGTCCCTGACTACTAGGTCACTCTAAGGGGTGTGTTCTCAAATTATACTATTATGCATTTCTTGGCATTTAGTTTTAGTTCATGGCTCTGACTCCAGTTGTTTGTTTGTGTCAGTCCCTCCTGGAGAACATTTGTGTCAGTGTGGGATTCAATGACAGCTCCTAATTTGCAATCACCTACAAATTTAGTCAGCCAGAGACCACTGACATTGGTCTTGATTTCACAGAAGTAAATTCCAAAAAGGAGGGGTCGAAGGACTGATCCCTGAAGATCTCCACTTGTGACTGGCCTCTTCTAACTTCCTTGGTCCTGTCTGTGAGCCATTTGGCCATCCACCAGATGTCATACAAGTTTGTACCTAACTTCTTGAGTTTGTCAACAATGCTTGAGTGGGGTATTGTGTTAAATGCCTTGGCCAGGTCAAGGTAGGCAATGTGAACCATTTTTCTTTTCTTTCGTTCATTGCTTTGGTTACCTTCTCAAAGAAGTCCACCAGGTTAAATAGGCATGAGCTGCCCTTGAAAAAATCAAACTGGGTTGGGTCCAGTGTCAGAAGGTTTATTGTATCTCTGTTGATCATTTCCACTATAATTCTTTCCATGGGTTTACACATAAGATTAGTGAGACTTATAGATTTGTAGTTTCCAGGGTTTGTAGATGGCCCACCTTTGTGCAGAGGGATGACTGTTGCTGTTCTCCATTCATGAGGCACGAAGCCTGTTTGGAGGCTACAGTTAAATAGCAATTCCAGAGGCCCAGACAGGTCATATTTCATGCTATTTAGAAGGCATCCTGGGATATTGTCTGGGCCCATTGATGCAGTGTTCTTGTTCTTAGAGCGAGCATTAAGGACTTGTTCCCTGGTGATAGTACAGGGAGTTAAATTTTATAGTATTTCTTGTGGGAAGGTTGAGGGGAGAGAGGGGTAAGGTTTGAGCTGAATTTATCAGCCAGGAGGTTTGCTACATTTTCTGGCTCATTATAGGTGGCTCCGTTTAAAATGAGCTCTGCGTACAATTGTGTATTGTCTTTGCGGCTGTGGATATAGCTAAAGAATGCTTTGTGGTTGTCCTTGGCCTGGGAGGCCAAACTTACCTCAAATTTGTCTTTGGTAGACTTCCTTTGTCCTCTGAGTTGTTTGTTTAGTTTGATCAGAGTGTTTTTATCCTACTGGGTGCTGCACCTCCTAATTTTTGCCATGATTTTCTTCCTCCTGTTATTCAGCCTATTGATTTTGTGATTCCACCAGGGTGTCTTGTTTATTGAGTTAGTTCTGTACTTCTTCCTGGTGGGTACAGCTGTCTCTATCTGCTTATTAACATGCTTGTACAGGGTTTCTGGGAAAAGTTCTGCATAGACAGCAGTATTCTCAGGGTTTATGGGGGCTTGAAATGTTGCCAGGTTATCACTTAATAGCAGGAAGTTAGCCTTAGAGTAGTTCCTGAAAATTCCAGGTTTAGCTGGGTATCCAGGCTTTATTTTTACTTCAAAGGAGACCATTTTGTGGTCTGACCTTACCAGGTTCTCTTAGAATCCCAAAACCACAAATAAAATAAATAAAATGAAAAATCAGACACTCGGACAGTGATCCAAAATCCTTTAATATGAAAATAATGAATAAAAACTGCACTAGCGCCTCAGCACACAGGCCTTCCAGGAGTTAACCTTTATCAATAAAAACTTATTAAATACTCTTCACGATTAATGTCAATAAAAAATCATCCAGTAACATAAAATATCACAATAAAGACTTCCAATTGCATTCCATATTCAGTCCAACAGGTGTCAGCATACCATATTTTAAATTAAACACATTTCCTCAAATAAGTACTTACTTTTTAAAAGAAAACAATTATATGCTGTAACCTGCTCTGAAATACAGCCTTTTAAACAACTAACTGCCCCACCATGAGCTAAACTAAAATGGACTGCTAATGGGCTTTCAAATTTATTATTTCTAATATCCCTCAACTGTTACTGCAATCTTACTCAATGCAAAAAAGATTGCAGGGACACTTTAACATATAAAATTATAACCTCAGTATTACAAGAACATTGAGCTATAGATTTATACTTAACATCATTAATATTCTTGAAAAATCTCGCTACATATTGAAATATCAAACAGCCCCCACATGGCCAAGTCCCATAATTATCTATAATCTTATTTCATCTACATTCAGGTAAAGAAAACTTACTATGGACAACAATGTCCTTCATACTTCACCTTCTCTTTAAAGATATAAAGGGTCTAGTACACAAAATCTTAGCAAAATCGCTACTTTTAGGAAGAAAACCCCCAATAATATTTAATAATATTTATTAACTCATCAGTAAAAACATTAAACACTGCAACATAATAAACTTTTCTACGTTCTATGGGAGTGCAGTTAGCTGCTTAAGCAGTATTATGTTTTCAACAAAACAGGTCATGTCCATAAGTTGAACATCTAAAAATAACCCTTTCAAAGCTCTTATAATAATTTCATTATTATAACCCCTTTGTTTAAAAATACCACAGATTTTCATTATTTCTTTTTCTAAAACTGCACTATCAATGCATAACCTACTTATGCGTAATAATTCACCTTAAGGTAATGAGTTTAACAAATGGGGTGGATGACAACTCCTTCCATCCAAAAAATGCACCCCGTTATGAAATTTTCTATAGACCTTAGTACTAATACTATTACTATCATGACCTTCCAATTCTATATCCAGGAAAGTAACTTTCTTTCCCTTTGGAGACCATCAAACTCAAAACCAAAGTGGTTACAATGCAAATCTTGTATAAAAGACTCCACTAAGGACTCACCCCCATTACACAAGCAAATGAAATCATCTATAAACCAAAATGGCATACATGGGGACAAAAGGCGCCACCATGGCTGTCCTTTGGATTTTTTAATAAATCACACGATTAAATTAAAAAAAATTATGTGTCAAACTAAAATATACCAAATCAATTATATAACTGGCCAGAGGGCTATCTCCCAGAAAAAAAAATTAAAGCTTCTAAACCCACCAAGCACTGTATATCAGTGTACAAACTTCTAACATCTAACATAATCCAGGAACTTGCTTTAGTCCATACAACTGCTTTAATTTTACATAGAAAATCAAAAGTGTCTCTCACAGAGGAATTAAATTTCACTACAAAATTCAATAAGTATGTATGTATCATAACACCTACATTTTGCAAAAAATAATTACTAGCTGACACAATAGGATGACCTGCAGGGGAAACCAAACTCTTATACACTTTCGGTAAACAGTAGAAAGTAGTTAAAGTGCAACCTTCCACATTAAACGTATTTTCCAAATCTTGTTTAGACCAATATCCCAGTCTGTAACCTCTTCCCAACAATTCCTGAAAGTCAATTAATGCTTGTTCATAATCTGAAATAGTAGATACTTTATAAAAAAAATATTTTATTGCCCTTATCAGATGCCTTAATTATTAAATCCTTCCATATGCTCATATTTTGTATGGCTAACCATTCAGCTTTGGTCAAATTATAGCTCAACTTCTGTTTAACTTTCAAAAGTTCATCATAAACACATTCAACAGCAAAATTCACCATAGATGAGAAGTGTTGTACCCCTTCATGTAAAAAAGGGGGTATGAATCTGCTCTTACAAACTACTCTTGACGTATCCAATAAACAACATAATTTAACTTCATTAGAATCATTAAGGTTCGAATTACAGGAATAAAAAACATCTGCATCATCAGAGTCAATATCTAAAACATCAACATGCTCATTTAACTCATTATATCTGAGTGACGCCTCCAGGTGCATCTACAGTTAACGCCTACTGATGCCTCTAGGCATCAAATATTATTCATATTTGCAACAATTCCAAAACCATGCTAAAGTTTTCAAAGATTTCATCTTAAAGCTTACAAAATAGCGAACTCAACTGCGTTAATATTTGACCTCTGTCTAGTGCAGGTAAATAGATATTAACTGTTGTTTTTATGATATTCATTTATATAGATATAATTTTCACATTTTTTTAAATATCTCAACAGCCAAGTAACAGACAGAACTCCTTAGCCTCATGTGAAATCTCTCAGCTAGATGAATGAAATGCCGCTGACAGTATGTGTGTAACTTGAGTAGCTGCTGAGATACTGTAAGTTGTTTACAAAATATTACAAACGTAACAGTTACTGTGTTTAGTGTGACTTATAAAATTCAATTTATGACCTAGAACCTTACCACCTGTCCCACTTTGCAAGGGACAGTCTCTCTTTGAGCAGTTGTGCCCTGCAAAAAAATTGTAAAAATGGCAAATGTCCTGAGATTTTAGGACAACATTATTTCCTATATTTTATGTAATAGTTGCATAAAACAGTTATTCTGTATCTGAAACACCTAACTGGTATAAGAAACAGAATAAGCAACTAAAATGCTACAAGAATAAGTTTTTATTTAGGCAAAAAAGTGAAGTTTTGACCTTTATACTGGCTGTGGGTATGTTTCGGCTTGCAAAATCTGACGTTTGTACCAAAAATGCCCCACTTTGGGCATTTGAAAAGGTGGCAACCCTAAGAACCTAAGGAATACTACAACTATAAAAAATAGTTTGTACTGAAGAGTTTGCCATTGATACCACTTTCATAATCCTTGTGGTTCCAGAGATATGAACATTTGTTTGAAATGTGAGGACATAATTTGATTCTGTGAAAAGGCTTAGGCTCCACCCAATGGAAGTTACAGAGAAAACTTCCGGAGCTCCATGGGAGTGAATAAGTTAACAATGCATTTTCTTTAGTATTTAAAAAAAATTAAGCAGTTGTAACTTCCTAGTCAAATGTAACACTTCCATCCTTAATACATGCTTTCTAGGTAACACCGTTGGTACATATTTAAGGCCACAATTTAAAAAAGACATCTCCACATCATTCAATTCAGTACCAGATAAATTCACTACTAAATTATTACTATCTCTTATAATTACTCCATCAACAAATGACAAAATATTACCAAAATCAATACCGTTTCTTCTTGTTGTTATGTCTGTGGTACTGTCCATCTTTATTCCCCTCTGTTTGACTTGTCTTTCACCTATTCTCAGTACTCCACCGTTCACTCCAAACGTTTTCCCTCAAATAAGAAGGTTGCTGAGCTGAAGGTAAAGAGGGATAGGCATTCTCACTGGTATCATACTCAGCTGAAATAGCTGTGGCTTCCAAAGAAGCAAAGGAAACACTCAATTTCATATTTCCTTGTTTAACGGAGGCCTGCCTAACCCCTTTGCATCTATTGTTGTTGGATTTCATCCTAAAACCCAAACCGTTGCCATAATCCTTAATGTCCCTCTCTAATTTCTTTATTTTTCTCTGGATAATATCTGTAGAAATCTCCCCAATTTTTCAATGAAACCACCCAACAGTTGTTCAAAGCAGGTGGAACTAAGATGACCTGAGACGGAAGTGCAAGCAGCTGCGGTTTCATCTTTTAATTTATGCTGCTTCATCATATCCCTCTCAACAAGAATATGTAAGCAACCGATCACACAACGATGAGCAGCTACAACCCACCTCAATTTGAATTGCTTGTCCATATTATCTGTAACATCAAAGGGAGTGGAAGGGTGTTTGATAAACAAGGTGTCATATCTAGATCTAAATAACACTGAAGACTGAATATATTATAATGAACCATATTCTGTTTAAAAAGCAACTTTTCTAGCAAGTCAACAGTACCTTGAACATTGGGAGGCACATGTAATGTACCACGCTGTCCCACTGCATTGAAACAATTGGACAACCTCTTATTTCTCCCTTCTTCCAACAGCCTCTCCCAAAATGTAACTTGTTCACCAACTCTGGAACCAGAACCACTATTTACGGGGTTATCTTTCATTTGTGAAATATACTGCTCCATAGCTCTCTGTGCAGAAGCCATTCCCTCATCTTTAAAAATTCTTGGTAACTGGAAAGAAGGATCATGGCCATGAATAACTATCAAAACTACAAAAAAAAAAAAAAAAAAAAAAGAAAAGGTTAGCGTTAAAGTAGTTCCTGAAAATTCCACGTTTAGCTGGGGTTCCAGGTTTTATTTTTACTTCAAAGGAGACCATTTTGTGGTCTGACTTTAAGAGGTTCTCTTGGAATCCCAGCATGTGTAAGAGATCTCTCACCCAACAGAGAGAGATGCCTGACACTTTGAAAAAGTCACTGCAAAGATAAACAAGTCTTCTAAATATGGAGAAATGTGAATGCCCTGTAACCTGCAATGAGCTATAATTGGATCAAGATAATTTGCAAACATTCTTTGTGCAGCAGCTAATCCAAAGGGTAAGGTAGAGAACTGATAATATAATCCAAACACAGAAAACCTTAAAAAGTCTGAAATCTGGATGAATAGGGTTATGATGATAAGTAACTTCTTTAGGTCTAGTGTTACCAGGAAACTTGAATGAGGAATAAGCAGTAACAGATTATGAAGTGACATCATTTTGAATTTGGGTACTATCACAAACAGTTTTAGGAAAGAAAGACCCAGAATAGGATTCAAAGAATTTTCTTTCTTTGACACTAGGAACATCCTTGAATAAAAATCCTCCCCACCTTGTAAGGAGGAACCATACATATCACTCCTTGGAACAGCATGTGATGAAGAACAAGTCAAAATAAAACAATCTAAACTGGAAGATGAGGATTGACCCCCAGGAAAGGAGGAATTTCCTCACACTGCCATCTGTATCCTTGATTAATGATTTTTCAGAACCCATTTGTCTGAAACTATCTGTTGCCAAACAGAAAAACAGAGATTTAGACTTTCTGGAAGAAAATGGGACCAGGGTGGGAAAGGGTCACAAGGTCTCTTTGCACAGTCATTCAGACTTGTTGGGCTGTCCTTGGGTTTGGGAGTTTGAAACTTATTTTGATAAATCCCTTGCTATTTTTTCTTAAACATCTGTTTAGCCATATTTTGTTGAGACTGTTGATTTTACTTTTTGCAAAAACTCTAAGAGGAGATAGAAAATCACTTGGAAATTTTGGAAAGGGAGGAGTGAAAAATCTTAGACATTATCTGGATCAGCTTGCCCATTTCATCCCACTTTTTGATCACCTCTGCAGCAGAGGAGCCGAAAAAGAAATTATATACTCACCATAATGTTCTATCTGTATTGTCGATTTTTCATTTCTCCTCACATATGGGTGTGGATCTGATCCATTGGATCAGACTCGGCCATTACTAAGCTTGTGGCAACCAAAAACATCTCTGATACATCAGTTTACCCACAATGCATCTCTCCCTGTTACCTCAGATCTTGTTTGCTAGAATTATTATCACAGAAGAATGAATTTAGTTTTAATGCTAAAAAGATTTTTAAGGAGACCAGTTCTGGAGTATAGGAAATAACAAGCAAAGACCTGAAATTCTCTTCCCATTCAGCCATGAAACCCAAGGAAGATGGTTGGAGGGAGGGAATGTGAGGAGAGATGAAAAATCGACAATACAGATGGAACGCTATGGTGAGTACATAACTTCTTTATCTGATATTGTCAATTTGTCATCTCATCCTCACATATGGGACCGAGTTCCAAGCTACCTTTACCCCGGGTGGACTCACAGGAGAATGCTCCTCAGAACCATCGAACCAAAGGAGGCACTTCCCTTGCAGACTAAATCGAACTTGTAATGGGCAATAAAGGTATGATGGTTTGCCCATGTGGCTGCTCCACAAATATCATCCATGGAAGTGTTTGTCTGGAAGACTGCAGATGTGGCCATTGCCCTGGCAGAGTGAAAGCTTGAATTAATTTGAAAGGTTTCATGTCTTTTGAGGTGTAAATAAAGGAAATGCAATGGGAAAGCCATTTTGGCAAGGTAACTTTGGAAACTGGTAGGCCTTTCTTAGGCCCTGAAAAGACAATAAACAATTGGCTTGCTTTCCAAAACTCTTTAGTTCTATGTAAATAGAAATGTAACTGTCTATGAACATCTAACAAGTGCAGGACATATTCATCCTTATTACTGAAATTAGGGAAGAAAACAGGCAAATGTATGGTCTGATTAATATTTGTTTGTAAAACAACTTTGGCCAGAAAAGAGAGGTTGGTATGCAAAGTGACTCTGTCTTTATGAAAAACCAAATATGAAGGCTGGGTAGATAGTGACCGAATTTCTGATATCCTTCTTGCAGATGTGATAGCCACCAAAAAGATAGTTTTCCAGGATAGGAACTAAATATCACAAGTGGCTGCAATCAGACATAGTACCAATTTAAGGTCCCAAGGGGAAGAAGGATCCTTTTGGGGGGGGGCCTTAACAACATGGTCCCTTTTAAGAAGGCTTTGCAATGTTTGTGGAAAATGAGCTAAGCTGTCTATCCCAATGTGAAAATTTAAAATGGCTGCTAAATGCACCTTAATAATAGAAGCACCAGCTCCATTATTGAAGAGATGGGCTAAAAAAGTCTAGAATCGAGTAAATAGGGGCCATGAGAGGATCCACATTGTGTTGTTTAGTCCAAATTACAAACCTCTTCCATTTACTCCTATAGAGTTTTTGAGTGGATGACTTATGGCAGGACATCAAAATATGACGGACCGGGGGGACAGCAAAGGTTGTCTGGCAATCGACGGAACTGGAGGAACCAAGCCATCAGCTTGAGGTTGTGAAGGTTGGGATGAAGCATTCCTGTCAGGTGCGACAGTTGGTCTGGAAAGGGTTTCAGAATCCAGGGTTTCTTCTGTAGATGAGGCCAGAGGAAAGGAAACAAGATTTGTAGAGGCCAATATGGGGCAATGAGGATTCTGCTCTCTTCAACCTGTTGGCTTTCTGAAGGTACATGGGAATCAAGGGAATGGGGGAAAGTCCCCATGCCCTGGTGGGGGAATTAGGGCAAAGTAGCTGCGGCATTTGTTGTTTAGGGGAGAGGCAAAGAGATTGCAGCAAGATTGGCCCCATGTGTGGAAAATGTTCTCAGCTATGTTCTTGTTGAGGGACCACTAGTGAGGCATGAGAATGGTTCTGCTCAACTTGTCTGCTATGACATTGGACATTCCTGGAATGTGCATTGCTATAAGAAAGTAGTTGAATGAGATTGCCCATTGCCACACTGTGAGCCACAATCTGATCTATCCTTACTAGATAGAATCGGAGCTGAAGAAGCAGGATCCAACCCAGAAGTGATCAGTGCAGAAGGCTCCGACCAAGTCACAGAGTCCACAGACATGGGAGATTTTGATGTTTTTGTTCTCAGCTCCGAAGGTTCCATTGGATCAGAAGAAGACCTTTTCTTTCCTCTGTCAGTAGATTTTGAGGAAAGTGATGAAGCAGGGTTCGAATGAGCTGATTTAGTTTTTGTGGAAGAGCCAGATTTTACCTGACTGCCAGAAATAGCCTCCTCAAGTGCAGAAGGTAACATGCCCCTCAAGATGAGCTTATTTTTTTCTTTCAACCAAAGCTCAGTGGTTGAAAGAATGGCAGATTGCACAATCCTCTTGCAAGTGAAGGGACCAAAGACACTAAACACACAGGGAGTGCAAGTCACTTAATGGAATCTTGTGCACGCACTTATGTATTTTTTAAATCCAGCATGTTTTTCTTGTTTCTTTGCCATAATGCAAGGAATACAGACGGAGAAGCCACTCACACAGACATGAGCACATTCACGGATAAAACAGAGAAAAAGAGAGGAATGTTTTTTTTTTTTTTTTTTTTTAACAGGAATAGATGGAAATAGAAAGAAAGGGGAAACTACTTATGAAAGTAGTTAAGAAAATACATTAAAAGGTAAAAGGGGAGGGAAATAACCTATAAAAAGATGGTTACTGGTGGGAAAGTGAAAAAGAGCAAGAGAGAAAGATGAACGTAACCTAATAAAAATGGTTACTTTAAAAGAAGGATTCTTAAAGACAAAAGAGAAATAGGGAGACTAAATGCACTAATGATATATAGAAAATAGACTATAGAAGAAAAAAAGAAGTTATGCACTTACCATAACGTTCCATGTTTCTAGTCCATCTCGCCTATATTCTTGCTGGATGGGTTCGGAGCCGATATTCGGCTCCAACTCGGCCTATACTAAAGCTCGAGAGCTTTTTATTGGCACAAGGATAGCCCCTATCCCATGGTGCCTCACAGCAATTCCCCAGATCTAGTTTGCAAGAAAGTAATAAATACCTATCAGGTAATAATAATAATAATAAGAAGAAGAAAAAAGTTGTAAAATACAGGAAGGGATTTGAAATATAATACATTCCAGGTGGCCAATAAACAGCAAAGTCAGGCAGCCCCCAAAAAAGGTCCACTAGATCCCCCAGAAACAGGAAGGGGGTTGGAGGGAGGGACGCAAGAATATAGGTGAAATGGACTACAAACATGGAACGTTATGGTAAGTACATAACTTCTTTATGTTATGTAGTCCTATCTCACCGTAATTCTTGGTGGATGGGACAGCATCCCTAGCATTTTTATCCTGGGTGGCTCAAGCAAAGAGACTACAGTGGACCCAAAGGATGACCTGTCCCAGGAGGCCAAATCCAATTTGTAATGAGTGACAAACGTATGTGGTCTTGCCCAAGTAGCTGCTACACAAATAGTATCAATTGTGAGCCTAGATCTAAAGGTGCATGAAGTAGCTACAGCCCTAGTAGAGTGACCTTTAGCTTTTAACAGTAATTGTCTACCAGCTTGTTGATAAGCAAAGGATATGCAATCTGAAAGCCATTTTGAAAGAGTAATTTTTGAAACAGGTAAGCCTTTTCTTTTCTCAGAAAAGGAAACAAAAAGTTGATCAGATTTCCTGAATTCTTTGGTCCTGTGTATATAGAATCTGAGTATCCTGTGGACATCTAGCTGGTGAAGTCTATACTCTGATTTACTAGAGTGGTTTGGAAAAAACACAGGTAGCTCAATGGTAGTATTCAGGTTGTGTTCTGAGCATACTTTAGGGAGAAAGGAAGGGTTTGTCCTAAGAGAGACTCTATCCTTGTGAAACATAATGTAAAGATATCGAATAGTTAGGGTTTGAAGTTCCGAGACTCTCCTAGCCGATGTTATAGCTACCAAAAACAGGGTTTTCCATGATAATTTTAAGTCTGACAAAGAGGATGGTTCAAAGGGTGCAGACATCAAAGATGGTTCAAAGGGTGCATACATCAAAGATGAGAGGGCTAAATTTAAGTCCCAGGGTTCTAAAGGTTGTTTTATTGGGGGCCTAAGAAGAAGAACTCCTTTAAAGAAGGTTTTACAGAGAGAGTGTTGCATGATTGGATTTCCCATGAAACCAAAATGGAAATTGGAAATGGCAGCTAATTGAACTCTAACTGTAGCGGCTGCTGCTCCTTTATGAAAAATTGTTGTTAGGAAGGATAAAATGGATTCTAAAGGAGCTGTATACAGATCTAAGCCCCAGTTTGTAGCCCAAAGGGAAAACCTTTTCCATTTGCTAGAATATAGTGAGTGGAAGGTTTATGGGATGAAATTAGGATGTGTTTGATCGTTGGAGATAAGGGAATGCACCTGGCTATATGTGGAATTAGAGCAGCCATGCTATCAATTTGAAGGTGTGGATGGAGGGGTGGAACTGTCCTGATTGATGAATCAGGAGATCTGGAGATGGATCCAGAATCCATGGTTCCTCCAAAAGGTAGGGCCACAGGAAAGGAAACCAAACTTGTCGAGGTCAGTAAGGAGCAATGAGGATCAAGGAATTCCTCAACTGTCTTGCTTTCTGTATTACTTTGGGTATGAGTGGAAAGGGAGGAAAGGCATAGAGAAGTCCCAGGGGCCAATCGTGAACTAGGGCATCCCTGGATGACATCCCCGGATGGGGAATGAGGGCAAAGTAGCTGCTGCATTTGATGTTTAGGTGAGTGGCAAACAGATCGCAGCAAGGCTGGCCCCATTTGTGAAAGATCTCTTTTGCAACCATTGGATTCAGGAACCACTTGTGAGGCATCAGAATTGCTCGGATGAGTTTGTCCGCTATTACGTTGGATTTCCCTGGGATATGCATTGCTATCAGGAAGCACTGAGTATCCATCGCCCATTTCCAAACTCTTAAGGCCTCTCTGCAGAGCAGGTAAGACTTGGTTCCCCCTTGTTTGTTTATGTACCACACAACAGACATGTTGTCTGACTGAATCACAATTGTTCCAGTGGGAAGGGAACTGTGAAGTGCTTGCAGTGCATATAGCACCACTCTCATCTCCAGAACATTGATGTGTAAGTGGTTCTCGTGGTTTTGCCAAGTACCTTGGACTGTCTTTCCCAGATAATGCCCCCCCACCCTATCTGGGAAGTGTCCGTGGTCAAAAATTCTTTCTCTTGGGGAGGAACAAGTGGACGACCTTTGACAAGTTGTTCCATGTGTAACCACCATGTCAGATCCCTTTTGCATGCGTTTGTTATTAATATCTGGTGAGATAATGGAAAGCATCGACCATTGTGCAAACAGCATCCATTGGAGAATCCTCATATGTAGACGAGCAAGAGGAACTAATAAGATGGCGGAAGCCATAGTCCCTAGGACTTGAAGTACTACTCTGGCCTGGACTCTTTGTTTGTTTAATAAGGATCTGATCTGACTGAGTAGAGATTCCGCTCTTTCCTGTGTTAGCTTTACTGACATGGTGGTTGTGTCTATTTCTCTGAGCCTAGATATACAATATGCTGCGAGGGAGATAAGACTGACTTTTGCAAATTGACAGTGATGCCTAGGCTGGCGCACAAGGATAGAGTCTCGTCCCTGGTCCTTATGAGTTGATGCTTGGTGGTAGCAGTAAGGAGTCAGTTGTCTAGGTACGGAAAACACCTGGAATCCTTGACATCTCAGGTGAACTGTTACCATTGCCATGCATTTGGTAAACACTCTGGGGCTGTAGTGAGGCCAAAGGGCAGTGTTCTGAACTGAAAATGGCTGGCTCCCAGACGGAAGCATAAGTGTCTCCTGGAGCGCCTGTCCATTTTGATGTGGTAGTATGCATCCTGGAGATCGAGTGAGCACATCCAGCTGTCTTTCCCGATAAAGGGAAATATCGACTGCAGAGTGACCATTCAGAACTTTGATTTTCTTATATGCTTGTTGAGCCTGCTGAGATCTAGAATTGATCTCCAGTCACCTGTCTTTTTTGGAACTAAAAAGAATCGACAGTAAGTTCCAGATCCTACTTGCTCTGCGGGGACTTCTTGGATGATTCTTTTTTGTAGCAACAAGATGACCTCTGATGTTGCGCTGTCTAGTTGGATGGGTGGTATGTCTGGAAGAGACCAGTTTGTTGGGGGTTCGGAAATGAAGGGAATCAGGTAACCTCTGGATATTACTGTGTGTACCCAACGATCCTGAGTGATAGTTAGCCAGGTGGTTGGGTGCAGCAATATATGACCCCCGACTGCCTCTAGAGATGGACAGTTGGGCAACCCCTCAGGGTCGATGGAAGGGACGATCAGAGAAAACTTCTCTGTCTCCCTGATGTTGCGGACCTCCTCTGCTGCGAGGCGGTGTCTTCCATTATATCCTCCCCCTCTGCCCTGGGGGAGGGTTGACCTTGTGCCTGAGGAAAACCTTTTTGGGATTTGCGGAACCACATTTTCCCTCCTGTATTACCCTTGGGATAAGGTCTGGATGGGGGAGAGAAACGGACTCCAATGGCAAATAAGGTTTTTCCTTTCTGCTCGCACCTAGTCAAAGTCTCTTTCACTTGGGGTCCAAAAAGAGATGAACCATCAACGGGAACGTTAGTGAAGGAAGACTTGAAGGATTCCGTAAAATTACAAAACCACATCCACAAATGTCTCCTGAGGGCTATTCCTGCTGCGGCTGCCCTGCTTGCTCCATCTGCTGCATATGAGATCAGCCTCATGGAGGAGTTAGCTATGGAAGCAAGGATAAGAGCTGCATGGAAACCTTGTCCATGGAACCCGGAGCTACTGAACCCTGGAGGGTATCCCCTAACTCTTTCAGGAGATCCCTCTGCAAACGAGTGAAGTGAGTCAGGTAATTCAGTGATCTTAGGGTAAATGCCGCTGAAGAAAAAGTACACTTCCCGTACCTATCCATCGTCCTGGACTCCTTGTTAGGAGGAGATATTAGAAGATGTCTCACATAATTCCTTCTTGGTGGCTGCTGCTACCACCATAGCATCAACTGGAACTCCTTTGCTAAGGAAAGACTTGTCCTCAGGTGCTGTCATAAATTTGTTTGGCCTCCTTGGGACAGCTTCCACTGAATCTGGAGAGGTCCATGCTTTCTGCGAAATGACCCCCAAAAGCTGGTCATAAGGTGGTGCCACCCAAGAGGTGGAAGGTCAGGAGCCAAAGGCCTCAAGATACATTGATTCATCCTCAGTAGGGTTAGAGGTCTTCCAATCACCCCTCTGTCTAAGGATTTCTAGGATGTCAGAGAAGGAGACATCCTCAGAGGGAGATCTAGGGGACCCTTCTGATTCCTCTAAATCAGTGTCTGATGTGACAGTCTCAGTGGAGTTGACATGTTTCCTCTTACATAACCTCTTCTTAGGGAGCTCTCCAGTGGAATAATCTGGGGAAGTCTCGGAAGAGGGGGCACCTCCAATGGGGGCTACTTGGACCTCTGGTTCCCTATGCTGTGGGGGTGGCAGGGGGGAAGAAGTTGCTGCCTGCTGCTGGTGGGCACAGGTTCCAAAGGAATGGCTTTGGCAGAGGATAAAGCCTTCTCTATAGCTTTGAAAGCCTTTCCTCCCCACTCCGAAGAAGACCTCCACTCCGAGGGGGTGGATGGTTGACTCCTAGCAAGAGGGAATGGCTCCGAAGCAGAAATGGGAGCCGAGCTGAGTCGAGCCAGGGATCCAAGAGGGAGGGTTGGTTCCGAAGAGAACCCAGGGTGACTGTCCCACACGGAGTTGACACAAGAGCATCGACTCCCAGAACCCTCGGCTCCAGACTGAGCCATCAAGGATAGAGTAATTGGCTCCGAGGAAACAGGCTGAATCCCCGGAGCCGAAGGGTCAAAGACAGAGGAACCTGACGTAATAGGCTCCGAGAGCAAAGCAGTCGGAGGAGGAACAGTGATCGGTATAGGGGACAGCTCCGAGACCTTTGGGTCTGGAGAGGTCAATTTTCTAGCCAGAGCTGGATCTGAAAGCAACCTCTTCACCATTCTCTCAATGTCCTCATCTGATAGGGTCCTGGAGGATCTGGTGGAGACTGAAGGAAACCTCCTTCTCTCCAAAATAGGAGATATCAAAATAGGAGATACAGTCTCAACGTCAGGCAAAACCTTCGGTACCGAAGACTGTCTCAGAACCGATGGAATAGACTGCACCGAAAATGAGGCAAAATCGGAACTGGAACTCCTTGGTTCCGACACTTTAGATTTTTTGGTCGGCTCCAAAGTCGGGGCTGATGATTTTCTCTTTGAAGATTTTGGAGCTGCCTGACCAAGTTCCAGCTGTTCCTGGGAGGAACTGGTCATGAGACCCCTGTCAATAAGCTTTCTCTTCCTTTTGTTTAACACTCTTGTACTAAAAGTGTGACAGAAGGTGCAAGGTTCCTGTAAATGGGCTTCGCCCAGACAATATACGCAACTGGTGTGGCTGTCTGTAAGAGACATTTTCTGTGCACACCTGTCACATTTTTTGAAGCCCGAAGGGCGATGATCCTTATCTTTATCTTTAGACATAGTTAAAGACTAAAAAATAAAAGTGTAAGGAAGAAGAAAAGTTTTTTTTTTTTTTTTTTTTTTTTAACATTCACACACACATACAGGGAGTAAAGGCCTCTAACTTAAATGGGCACTACGACCCTCTAATTTAAACGGGCCATACAGTCCTAAGGGGGGAATAGGGGTTGAAAACTTTCAAAAAAAAAAGAAGCACAATACAGAAGAAACTATTAATATATATATATATATATATATATATATATATATATATATATATATATATATATATATATAAACAACAGAAAAAGGTGGTAGAAAAGGACTAAATAAGTAAAAAATTGTTCTACTTAGTCAACGAGCCAGTAAGACACAACCTCAAAGATTTTGCGGCAAACGAGATCTGGGGAATTGCTGTGAGGCACCATGGGATAGGGGCTAGCCTCGAGCCAGTAAAAAGCTCTCTGGCTTTAGTATACGCTGAGTCGGAGCCAAATATCAGCTCCGAACCCATCCAGCAAGAATTATGGCAAGATAGGACTACATAACATTAATTTTTAATAATACGACCTGATAACCCAAGAGGTAGCTGATCAGACCATGTCTTTGCAAAGCAGCAAACGAGATCTGAGGTAACAGGGTGAGATGGATTGTGGGTAAGAGGAGGTATCCAAGAGCTTTTTGGTTGTGACAAGCTTAATAATGGCTGAGTCAGATCTGATGGATCAGATCCAAACCCATATGTTAGGATGAGATGAAAAATTGACAATATCAGATCAATAACTCTCTATCCAATGATGAATTTAAAATCTCATTTTTAACATCATCTGGAAAGTTCAGAGAATGCAGCCATGCAAACCTCCTCAAAACAGTACCAGTGGCCATAGCCCTGGAAGAGGTATCAACAGATTTATTCACATTGCAAACAATGAGTAGTGACCTGTGCAACAGAAGAAACTAAGTTATTTAAAGCAGATTTTTCCCCACAGGAAGTTACAGATAAAATATCCCTCATACTTTCACAATTAGTCAGAACAAATCTTAATATACGAGCATGAACATTCAAAAATTCTGAAAAAAAATCAAATTTGCAGAAGTATACACTTTTTTTCCATACATATCAATAATTTCCCCTTCCTTAGAAAGAGTAGTATTGGAAATGGCTAGGTGCTTAGCAGCAGGGGTATAAACTACAGCTATAACTGCTGGGTCAGGTTTGGAAACAGTGTATAAAAATTTAAAAGACTGGGAAACTTACTTCATTCTATCTGCTCTTTTAGGGACAGCTAGCTGGCTGACTATCAAGAAAATTGCTGGCAAAAATACACGCATCCTTTAAAGCAGACAGGACATCAGTGTTCTCCCACTGAAAACACTGGCACAGTCTAGCAATACTCTCAGAGAAAGAGAAATCCCCACAGTGAGAATCAGAGACTGAGCTCTCCTCTACGTCTGAATCAAAAAGCTGAGGAAAACAATTGTATCCATCCCTGCATCTTCCTGTTCAGATTCAGAATCTTGGATCTCTTCAGGAAAAGAGGCATCCCTCTTTATTTTTCCAGAAACTACCTAGCAAGAAGGATCACTAGCCTGAATAAACCATGAGCCTTACCCAGTAAACTACTCCTATTTAAAGAAATTTGAAGAGGAGTAGATCATACATGCTTAGTTTTTTGTTTCTCTCTGACAGGAAAAATGTGGCCAACTGTGTTATTAATGGCAGGAGCTTCCCCAGGGATGGGCACAGCATTCTGACACAGTAAGGAAACCTTCCCTGTTCCCTCTCTCTGGATTGACAAGAATGGCTCTCCCTTGCCCACTAAAGGGAACCCAATAGCAGTAGAAAGAGTGGCTAATCCCCAGTCCATTGTGACTGTAGGTGCTACACCAGAGGGATCCAGGATAAATGATGAGTGCTCTGAGCTACAACAAATGGCTACAGCAGTCACCTACTTGCAGCTGAGGTAAATTGCTAGCCTGTTGTGGAGGGAAAGGCTGTTTGATTTTTTTTTTCTTTTTATGGATGGATGAGTAGGTCTGTTCCATGGTCTAACTGAAAATGGTGCAAATACTGGTAAACACTACCAGTCTACAAAAGTTACTTTATTGACAGAAAAACACAGTAAAAAGCATTTTAAAACACTATGCTAGCTCTGCAAAGGTAAAATAAGCACAATTTCTACACAGAAAAAAATAATTTCAGTTGCTTTACACCACTTTTAAAATTAAAAGAAAAAACAGCATTCTGTTTAAAAGTACATTACAGTTTCATGACAGTCCATTAAAACAAAAGACTCCTAGCTTTAAAATAACTTTCCTCAATAAGAAAGTGATAAAATAGCAACACAAAAAGAAAATGGAAGATTTTTTACTCCCCAAGGGGAACTTATGTGCTAAGCAAAGGAACAGCACAAGCTGACCGTCGATCCTCAAAAGCCTCAGAGGATGTTACTTTTCAGAGGCAGTAATGCTCTGAAGGCCTTCGTGCTCAAATTTGTCTTTTAGTCAGCTCAGCTCAGGCTGTCTGACAGTTTGCATGTGTGGAAAGTGTGCTGAAGCTTTGGAAGCTGGCCAGCTGTTATATCATTTACAGGATATAACCGATATAGCAGCCGTGATTGATATGATGAACATTCTGAGTTTACACCTCATAACAAATGGCATGAATAAAGGATCTAGCCATAGCCCCTAGCTCAGTTGAAAACACAGTAAGAGGCTGTAGCCCTGAAATGTGATGGGTTTTCTGTCTCTTTGCATGCACTGCGCAAGTGGGCGAACTGGCAATGTATTCTGTACCCTTGACTACCCCTGTATCTAAAAGGGTTTGGGTCTCTCATAACTGATCAAGGCAATAGTACAGTCCCCGGAGGATGTGTCTGACTTTCATGTCGCACACAGTTGTACTATCACCACACCAAGGGACCTGACAGAGGGTACTATTCTGAACACTGAAGTGAATAAAATTAAAGTAGTTTCAGTAACACAGTTCAAAGCACAAAATCCATGCACAAAAGTACCCCAGTTTTTGCCAAAAAAGGGCTAGTTTCAGTCCAAATGAATGGATACAGTCTAAAACAGTATTAGACAAGAAATATAGAATAAGCTTATGAAAATTTCTTGTTAGAAATGTTTAACATACAACATGGTGACAAAATCACAATTTAAACAAAACGCTGTTTAAAATGCTGTATTCCTGCTCAATCACATCAAATAATCATGACCCCAAAGGAAAAGAAACTTCAAAATCAATAATTTTTTCCTGCCAAAACATACAAATGAAGCTTTTAATCAGAAAAAAAACAGGCACAATTAACTCCCAGCCCTGGAAGCATGAGGTAATGACAGGAACTGAAGTAACATGGCCTTAGAACAGAAACTCACCTATACATTCACAAACTGCCATAAAACACATTTGAAGGGTTAAAAAACAGAAACCAACAATCAGCTTAGATTAAAGCACTATAAGGATTATACTGTGAGGTCAAAGTAAAACCCAAGTATATACCACATTTCTAATTAGAAAAATAGACAAAGCAGCAAAATACATTATTTCAGCATTGCTAAAAAAGCAGTGGGAGGGAGTCTCAGCTTTAATATACTGCCAGAGGAGAGTAGCAGGCCACTACTACCAAAATGCTAGTAAGACAGTATGTTGAACATAGTGAAGGTTTCTTTGCTTCTACACTCTAACCTTCAGCTATACAGATAAAACTATTTCAGTTACAGACAGTAAAAGCAAGGAATCCTGTCTATATCATGAAGATACATTCTGGTAGGCAACAGAATTAACAAAATGCTCCACCAAGTGTGTAAAAATTTCTTGGCTGAATAGTTTTCATTCTATTTCATTTTGTCACATCAAGGTCATAAAACAGTTTATAGCATGTGCTTATAAACTGTTGCAGTTATCACTAAAAGTGTATATCAACACAATGTAAACAATTCTTTAAATGTCACATGTTCAATAAATTACCTGCTTCTGCTGCACTGCAGTCTTATTGCATCTCATCAGTCCTTTTAATTTACGTAGGTTTCAAGCTCACTGTGTGAATATGAATAAGATGAAGAATTCTTATAACAGACATGGGTGTAGCCAAGTATATAGTAGGCAGGTCATGGCATCCACTTTTTATAAACATAGGCCAGATTCTTAATGTCCACACTAAGTGTACACGATCTATATTCAAGAACATCCCTATCATATTTTTTGTGCTTTCTCATTATTCAGAAAGATTATACTAAGTCTAGATGCAGTCTACACATTGTGGTAATCTTTAAGAATCCCCCTTGATATTTAAGGCTGCTAGAAAATAAGTAGGAAAAAAAGAAGTTATGTACCTAACATAACGTTCCATGTTAGTTGTCTTCATCCCGCCTTCTTTCTTGCTGGCTCTGACTCGGCCATCTTCTATAGCTCGAGAGCTGTTTACTGGCTCGAGGCTACCCCTTATCCCATGATGCCTAGCGCTAGCTACCCAGATCTCGTTTGTAATAGCTAACCCCAGACATAGCCAGAGAATCAACCTGTCTAAACAAACAGGTTGAGCATACCTGTCATACTCTCTCAGTCGGTAGAGGAAACAAACCAGAGAACACTCAGCCAGTGAAACCAAAACTCCTCTCAATCCAATAGGACAGGGGGACGGAGGGTGGGACGCAAGAAAGAAGGGGAGATGAAGACAACTAACATGGAACGTTATGGTAGGTATATAACTTCTTTATGTTAAGTTGTCTATCTCGCCTTCATTCTTGCTGGTTGGGACAGCGTCCCTAGTACCTACAATCTTGGGCGGCTCATTGGAACACTCTTCAGAACAGTGGAACCAAAGTCAGCTCTGCTCCTGGAGACCATATCTAGCTTGTAATGAGAAATAAAGGTATGAGGATTTGCCCACGTAACAGCTGCACAGATAGAATCCATGGGCAACCTAGATTGAAAGGCTACAGAGGTGGCCAAAGCCCTAGTAGAATGACCTTTTGGTTTGATAGGCAACTCTTTGTTTCTCAATTGATAAATGAAAGTAATAATGTGAGACAACCACCTGGATAAGGTCACTTTGGAAACTGGGAGACCTTGTTTGCCTAGAGCGTAGGAAAGGAATAGTTGGCCCGACTTCATTATATCCTTAGTCCTATGCAAGTAAAAATGCAATTGTCTATGAACGTCCAATTGGTGTAATTTGTATTCTGCCTTGTTGGTGTGGTTAGGGAAAAACACAGGAAGGTCTATAGATTGGTTTAAATTGTTTTCTGAGCAGACTTTCGGAAGGAACAAGGGATTAGTCTTCAGAGCAACCCTGTCCTTATGAAAAACCAAGTATGGAGGACGAACACATAGTGCCTGAAGTTCAGAGACACGTCTGGCTGAAGTAATAGCTACCAGAAAAAGTGTTTTCCAAGATAGAAACTTAATGGAGCAGGATGCTGCAGGTTCAAAGGGGGGCATAATTAAGGAGGTTAGTACCAAATTAAGGTCCCAAGGAGGAGGGGGATCTCTCACTGGAGGTCTAAGGAGAGTAGTCCCTCTTAAAAAGGCTTTACAGAGCTTATGAGACATAATGTTTGAATCAGACAACCCAACATGAAAGTTAGAAATGGCCGCCAATTGAACTCTGACTGCAGCAGAGGCGGACCCAGAATGAAAAAGTTGTGGTAGGAACTCCAAAATTTCGAGGACTGGGGCTGAAAAAGGAACTACGTTCCTAGCCTCTGCCCAACAAGAAAAACGTTTTCATTTGCTAGCATAAGTCTTTCTAGTTGTAGACTTGTAAGAGGAGACAATAATCTCACGCACGGCCGGGGAAATGCTGGGAAGCCTGGCTAAGGTTGGAAGTGGAGCAACCAAGCTGTGAGCTGGAGTGTTTGGAGGGATTGATGTAGCCCGCCTGATTGATGAATCAGTAGGTCTGGAATCGGGTCCAGAGTCCAGGGTTGATTGAGGAGGTAATGGTGCAGGAACGGAAACCATATCTGTCGAGGCCAGTAGGGGGTAATGAGGATCATTTTGCAACCCAACGATAATGCTTTCTATATGAGTTTTGGTATCAGGGGAAATGGAGGGAAGGCATAAAGAAGTCCCTGAGGCCAATCATGGACTAGAGCGTCTCTGGGTGTGTGACCTGGAAGTGGAAGAAGGGAGAAGTAGTTGCTGCATTTGCTGTTGAAGGGGGTGGCAAAAAGATCACAGCAAGGCTGTCCCCATTTTCGGAAGATGAGATCCGCAACTACCTGATTCAGAGACCACTCGTGAGGCATGAGAATAGCTCTGCTGAGCCTGTCCGCTATGACGTTGGACCTCCCAGGGATGTGCATCACAATCAGAAATCGGCCACTGCCAGAGTCTGAGTGCTTCTCGACATAGGGGGTAGGACTTGGTTCTGCACTGCTTGTGGATGTACCAAACCACTGACATGTTGTCCGTTTGGATTGCAATGGTCCCAGAAGGGAGAGAGTCTTGAAGAGCTTGCAACGCTAGGAGCACGGCTCTCATTTCTAGGATGTTTATATGCAGGTAGTACTCGTGAGGCTGCCAAGTGCCTTGGACTGTCGTGCCCTGATAATGCCCCCCCCCACCCTATCAGGAAGGCATCCGTGGTCACCATGGCAACCGGAGGAGGCTGAATGAAGGGTCTGCCCTGAGTCACTAGTGGGAAGACCATCCACCAGGAAAGATGCCTTTTGCATGCTTCTGTAATCACGATCATGTGAGACATGGGCAGCTGTTGGAAGGACCACTGTGTGAACAGAAGCCACTGAAGGATCCTCATGTGAAAGCGGGCCAGTGGGATTAGAAGAATTGCCGCTGCCATGGAACCCAGAGTCTGAAGGATGAACCTGACTTGGATCCTTTTGCTCTGCATTAGAATTTGTACTTGCTGGCGAATTGTAGACACCCTTTCTGGCGGTAGCCTTGCGGATATGTTCTTTGTGTCTAAGTCTTCTCCTATATAGGTGATAGATTGATAGGGCAACAAGGCAGATTTTTCGAAGTTTAGTGTAATGCCTAGCTGGGAGCAGATTGTGATAGTATAGTCCCTGGCTTGCAGAAGTTGATGCCTAGTAGTAGCAGTGAGGAGCCAGTCGTCTAGATGTGGAAACACCTGGAATCCTCGACGTCTCAGGTGAGCCGTGACCACTGCCATACATTTGGTGAACACCCTGGGGGCTGTGGTGAGACCAAAGGGCAGAGCTCTGAACTGGTAATGACTGGCTCCCAGCTGGAAGCGAAGGAATCTCCTGGAGCGCCTGTCCATTTTGATGTGGTAGTACGCATCCTTAAGATCTATGGAGCACATCCAATTGTCCTGACCCAGAAAGGGTAGAATGGACTGTAGCATGACCATCTGAAACTTTGTTCTTTGAACAGACTTGTTTAGTCTGCTAAGATCCAAATTCGGTCTCCAGTCCCCTGTCTTTTTTGGTACCAAAAAGAACCTTGAGTAAGTTCCAGAACCATGTTGGTCTGCCGGGACTTCCTGGATGACTCTTTTTTTCTAGCAGTCTTGAAACTTCTATGACTACTTGGTCCCTCAGATTGGGTGGAACATCTGGAAGGGATTTGCTCGACGGTAAGGGGGGTTGAGAGAAGGGAATTTTGTAACCTCTGGATATAATTGATCATACCCATTTGTCTTGCGTTAAATTTTGCCAGGCTTTTGGGTACAGTGAAAGTCTTCCCCTGACTGCCTCCAGAGGCGGGCAGCCGGGCAACCCTTCAGGGATGCTGAAAAGGCTTCTCAGAGAAGGATTCTCTGTTGCCCTGGTTCTGCGGACCCCCTCTGCCATGAGGGCAGTGTCTATTGTTGTTATTTCCCCCTCTGCCCCTGGAGGAAAAGTCGCTACGTGTGTCAGGCGAGGCTCCCTGGGATTTTCGGAACCACATTTTACCACTCTTCTGACCTTTGGGGTATGGTCTGGAAGGAGTGGAAAAATGGACTCCCATGGCAGAGAGAGTCTTGCCTTCTTGCTCACACCTAGTCAAAGTGTCTTTCACCTGTGGTCCAAAAAGAAAGGAACCATCAAAGGGGGTGTTGGTGAATGATGCTCTAAAGGGTTCCACAAAGTTACACAGCCGCATCCATGCATGTCTCCTAAGGGCCACTCCCGTACCTGCGGCTCTACTTGCACCATCGGCTGCATAAGAAATGAGCCTCATGGAGGAGTTGACTACAGAATTAAGGGTCTCCAGCTGGGAAGCCACTTTAGCTTGAGTCCCCTCAGCTGATGGATCTTGAAGGGTATCTCCGAGCTCTTTAAGGAGATCTCTCTGAAGCCGGGTAAAATGGCATAAGTAGTTCAGTGACCTCATAGAAAAGGTCGCTGAAGCAAACATTCACTTCCCATATCTGTCCATGGTCCTAGACTCCTTGTTAGGAGGATGGACAGATGAAGAGGTTTCCGCTAACTCTTTTCTGGTGGCTGCTGCTACCACCATGGCATCAACAGGAACACCTTTGATAAGGAACTGCCTATCATGGGGTGCTGTGATGAACTTGCCAGGTCTCCTCGGAGTTGGTTCCACTGTATCCGGGGCTGACCAAGCCTTTTGAGCCACCACGGACATAAGTGGATCGAAAGGCGGAGAAATCCAGGAGGTGGAAGGTTGGTATCCGAACGCATCCAGGAATACAGACTCATCCTCAGTAGGGGCTAGGGGATTCCAGTTCCCCCTCTGCTTAAGCATTTCGAGGATGGGGGTCCAGGGAAGTAAATAGTGTGGGAAGAAATAGCCAGGGAATTGTTATGGCTAGGCTTGTATAGGCCCTAGGGCTGATAGCCTAGTACCAACCTATGAACCTATGTCCGAAAAGGAAACATCTTCAGAGGGGGATCTAGGGGACCCTTCTGAATCATCTAAGTCTGTATCCAAAGTGACAGACTCAGAGGAGTCACTGTGCTTCCTCTTGCACTTCTTCTTACGAGGGGGCTCCTCTGAATGTTCAGGGGAGGCCTCGAAAGAAGAAGAAACACCCAATAGGGTGCCCTGGAGCACCTGTTCTCCACGCTTGGGGTCTGGAGGAGGAGCAGAGGTTGGCACAGGCACTACAAGGGATGGAGACGGTGGGGCTGATAGTGGAGCTGACTCAGTGGCCAGCACACATCTCATGACATCGAAGGCGTCCCTGCCACGATGCAGAGAAGTCTCCAGTTCCGAGGAAATCGGAATCCTTCTCTGCACCGAGGGAGACGGCTCCGAGGCCGATGTAGGAGCTGAGCTCACCTGCGCCAAAGCTCCGAGAAAGAGAATGGGGTCAGACAAGGGTCCGATGGCACTCGCCCCCTCAGAGCCGACGAGAGAGCCCCGGTGCCCAGATCCCTCAACAGACAGCACCATTGAGGGAATCGGAGCCAACGACGGAACCAAAGGAGATAAAGTTATCAGAGCCGACGGTTCCACTACTCGAACCCCAACGAACTCCGGCTCCAAGCTCAATGGAGTTGGAGGAGGAACATTGATAGAAGTGGACAGAGCCGACACCTGTTGAGAAGGGCTGGACAACATCTTGGCAAGTGCCTGCGACTTTAGCAACCTACTGAACACTCTCTCCACGTCGTGATCCGATAGCCTAGAGGATCGAAAGGAGTAAGAAGATCTGTGACTGCGCTCGTTTTGCAGCAGAGGAGACCGAGGAGCTAAATGTATCGATTCCAGAGAAGGGGACCTCAGCCTCCTGTGGCTCTGCGAAGGCTCCGAAGTTTCTGATGGAGCCAATGGGGAGAAAGTCTTATCGGTTCCAGCCGGAACCGAAGTAGCAGGTAGAGACTGAACCAAAGACGGTTCCGAACGTGGAGCCGACGATTTGGTAGGTTTAGGGGATTTCACAGGCTGAGTCTTGGCCGGTGAATCCTGGGGCTTTAAAAGGCCCCTAAGAATAAGCTTATTCTTACGCTCCTGCAGAACTCTTGGACTAAATGTATGGCATATAGAACAAGAGTCCTGCAGGTGCACAGCGCCTAAACAACAGACGCAAGAAGTGTGCCCATCTGTCAGCGACATTTTCTGACAGCATGAGTCACACTTCTTGAACCCAGACACCTTGGATTCTTTGGACATCCTGTTAACAAAAAATACAACAATAGCTACCAATCAAAACACAGTGTAAAGAGAAAAAAAAAAAAAAACACAGTACACTACAGACTAAAGCTAAAGTTTTTTTTTTTTTTTAAATAGGAACGCCTCTAACTCAAATGGCTAGCCTATAAAGAAGATAGAAGAAAAGCCTCTAACTTAAACGGCTAACCTGACAGGAATAAGGAAGGGGGGGAGGGGGAGAACTCTCTAAATTAAACGAGTTCTAAAGGGACGGGAAGGAAGCTACAAATACACACTTAGCTAACACAACAAATATAAGACTAAAAGCTAACAAAAACCCCTG
Organism: Protopterus annectens; assembly: GCF_019279795.1. Taxonomy (NCBI): domain Eukaryota; kingdom Metazoa; phylum Chordata; order Ceratodontiformes; family Protopteridae; genus Protopterus; species Protopterus annectens. The sequence continues at coordinate 80,826,825 of NC_056748.1, read as the reverse complement.
GGAAAAGACTATTTCTAGTAAAAAAGTTCTAACAAGAAACTTTATACGAGCCTGATCCAGAAAAACGACACCTCGCAGCTGAAGCGGCAAACGAGATCTGCATAGCTAGCGCTAGGCATCATGGGATAAGGGGTAGCCTCGAGCCAGTAAACAGCTCTCAAGCTATAGAAGATGGCCGAGTCGGAGCCGAGGATCGGCTCCGATCCCAACCAGCAAGAAAGAAGGCGAGATAGACAACTTAACATCTATAATTAGGAGGAAGAATGTATGAATTATGATTGCATTGTCTGTTCACTCAGAATGGTGTATACTTGACATAGGTGTTCATGAATCATCATTACAATGAGGTTTACTAAATTTTATTTATTTGCTTTAGAAAGTGACATAGTTGTCTTATGGATAAATGATTTGTTAAATGGCTTTTTTCAGAATGTCTAGTGGAGTAACATCTTTTTCTTTCTTTTTTTTCCTTTCTTTCTTTTTTGCTTAAGCAATTTGTTTCAGGAGCTTTTGAGTGAGGATTCAGGGATATATTTGAGACACACAATTCCAAAACTCTTAACTATGCCCCTAAGTTCAGAAAAATTTGTTCATATTTTGTTCCTATTGTCACCATTTGCAAGGAATCAAGATTCATTGAGCAGGGCTACAATATGCATTCATTCCTAGACTTGAATTTGTGCAACCTCATTCTAACAGTAAGGGAGTCCACTCCCAAAGATAAACTATTAGATGTCTTTATAAGACTTCAGAATCAGCAGATCCTGTGGTTTATGCAGGGTTTTAAATTTTTTTTATGAAATCTTTTCTGCAACCTCACCAAATAACTAATTAATATAATGGCTGAATTCAGATAATGACAAAGTCTGTAAAGTCAAACAGTGACTTGATAAGTGAGTCACTTCAAGACTAAAGGCTTTTAGTATGCAGATGGGAATTCCACAGCAGACTCAGATGACAGAAAGAGAAAGCAGGCAACTGTTTGGAGCGATGTTAGCAGTATGGGGTCATGAAGAAAAGTTAGATAGGGATGATTTATAAATAAACAGAAAAAGGTGGAACTGCAACCAAAACAGTTGTAGATCCAAAAAAGAATATGCAACCAAAACACTTGTAAATGATTTATAAATAACTGGGGGAAAGGATTGCAATGGAGGTGCTGACAGTGCTGTGTCAAAGGTGGGTAAGAGAAAGTACTAGGGGTGAGATATAATGAGAAGGATGCAAACGGTTAAAAACCTGCTGTGTTGTGGCCTGTATACTACCTTCATCTAAGGTCTTTATGCAGAAGGCACAGGGTACTGAAAAGGCTGAAGGCAGAGGGTAGTAGGCAGAAACAATATGTTGGTTATGGTGGGAAAATTAGGCAGACAGTTTCCTTATGTGGTAGCCATGTAATAAGTAAGACAGATATGGAAGGAAATGAGAAACTTAGAGCTGGGGAGAGGTGGAAGATTTGTGGAACTTCAGCATATTTGAGACTGAGAGATCATGGGTGTGATAAGGTATAGAGGATAGGGCAAAAATACAAGTGGTAATGGAAGCAGTGAAGCTTACATTAGCAAGAAAAAGGGAAGTCCATCATACGGCCCTGGAGCAAAGAGGAATTGGAATAGAGGATCAAGGTTAGTGGACTCGTGAGAGGAGAAAAGTATGGAAAATGCTTGGAGGAGTGCTGGGAAATGTTGTGGGGGACAGTTAAGTGCTGCTAATAATTCAGGCCCTGAGAAGGGTAAGGTGATAAATGTAGTGTGTCAGGAAAGGGGTGTAAGGAAGGGAACAGGAGACTGGAGGTTGATATTGATTAGGTGTATCCAGCTGTGAAGACGTGTTAGATGAGTAACATACTGATGATCTGAAAACAGAAACTTATGTGAAAACTGCCACCGTCCTGATTTAAGAGGCAACTCCCTAAATGTCTGGCATACAAAGCTTATTTGTGAAGCATTAGCCTAAGGCAGACAGTATATGGAAGCATGATTATCCTCACCATCAGGAATCTTTAGTGAGGAATTATGTTATGTAAACAGTATTTATAGACTGTTAATTACTTTTGATAGGGAGCATGGAATACATACTGGAACTAGGGCACATGTAATTTAAGCTACACAGCAGTGGGGCATAAAGTGTAGCTGTCCATTGTGAACAGATGACCCTTATCATATCAAGCAGAACAAACAACCTAACTGTAAACTCGAGTAAATAAGTAACTGTACAAGTCTCTGAATTTTTTCTTTAAAATCTGGTGCCCTGTCAAAGACAAACAAGAAAGTCTCTTACTTAAATACTTGTAAGTAGTAAGTAGAGTATGGTTAACAGCATCATGTCTGTAATGTCCTTCTAGTGGCAAGTGGTTAAGCAACCACTTCCCCTACGTTTCGTCATGACTAAATTCAAAGAAGCTTCAACCATACTAACAAATGCTCAAATCTTTACCCTGACAAAATAAACAAAAAAATATTTTCAGCAGGTGGGCATGTTTTCCTGCACCCCACACACATCTCATATGTATACTGACGACATGCTCACACAACTGCAAAGAAAACAGAAAATTCTGACTCAGATCAGTAGAACACACACACAAACCAGTGGCAGTGGTTCACTATGAAAAAAACAATCAGGATCGATGGATAACAGCAGCACATCGCTGTGTTCTGAATGGGTGAATATTCTGATAGAGCGGGACATTATTAAGCAATGGAGGTTAAAAGAAGAGATTTCTACATTGTGTAATTCCATGGAAGTAAAAATGAGCCTGATCCGATTAGAACAACAGTTAGGTGAAATAAATGAAAAATTGGTTGAACTAGAGAGAGAACTGATGAAAAAGAAAAAAAAAATAAACTACAGAGAGACTCCAGAGACTTCAATAGCCATAGGGCTTTCATTTGGGAAGCCAATAGAAATAAAAGACAACAGAGAGCTCATTCTATTGGCCGTGAGGAGAATCGGAATGAACGTATGACATCTAGACCATTATCAGAAACATCAATAGGGTCTACAGATTGGGATACTGATGACTACCAGTATCCGCCTTTACCCTCAGCACAGAAGCCCCAATATTTAATGAATAATTTTTGGAATGGTAAACAGACTGCAGAATCGGAACAATACCCTGAGGAGGAGTTTCAGGATCAATGCAAAACAGGCAGTTATCAAGGAGCTTATCAGCAATGTAACAAGAGAACTAGATGGAATTGAACATGTTTCCTTTATTCGTGATAACAATGATGAAATTGATAATGTAAATTTATCCAATGAACCTTTAAATGATGTACAATCGAGTGTTTTAAACAAAGGCAAAAATTTATTCCTGCGGCAATGCCAAGGTTATACATGCTCAAGATAGATATTTTTAGAATGTGTAGAAAGTTGCATTTAATGAATTATTTTTCTAATAGTACTTACAATAACAATTATTTGGATGAAGGTAATGCTTTTGATGAGGAAATTAATGATTCTATGGATAGTTTTCATACATGTGCTTCAGAAACGGATTATTTGAATGCATATTGTCAATTAGATACTACTAATGTGAAGTATTCAGGTGATTTTATTCCACAATATATATGACTGCAAACTGGGAGCCATAATCAAATCTCCTAACGATGTGGACATCCTACAAAAGGGCCTCACTGAGACAGATGCCTGGTGTCAAAGCCATGGCCTCAAGCTCAATGCCAAAAAGTGCATTGTCATCCCTTTTGGTAAAAACTCTGTACCCATGAACTACCACATAGGTGGTAGTCTACTTAACACCAAAATTGTGATAAGAGACCTTGGGACACAGGTGGACAGTAGTCTCTCCTTTGATAATCACATTGCCACAGTAGTCAGGAAATCCTTCTACGTGGCACACCTCATCACAAAAGGTTTCTCATCCAGAAAAAAAGAGGTCATTGTTCCCCTCTACTCATCACTTATTAGACCCATTATAGAGTACAATACCCCTTTTGGTATGTACCTCACAAGACATCTACAACAACTGGAAAGGCCACAGAAATACCTCACAAAGAGGATTACCGGCTTCAAACAGATGCCCTACGCAGACCGTCTCAAAAAACTCCAGTTTTACTCTGTCGCATATCGCATACTCAGAGGCAATCTCTGCCTAACATACAAAGCTATGTCAAACCCAGAGCTGCTGGACATGCTCCACATAAAGAAATCCCAATCCCTCCGAGCTACACACTCTAGGGACCTTGTCCTAAACCTTGTCATCACAATAAACAGAACATGCTGGAAGGATAGATTCCTGCCTCAGAGACTTCCCATACTCTGGAACAAACTACCTATCTATATCAAACAAAGCTCCTCATTAGCACTCTTCAAGAAAAATCTTGATGATTGGATGGGAGATAGGAAATTCACCCCGGGGATCACTTCTGTGGCTCTGCTTGACAGGGGCACAGGAAAATAATATTCTTGGGTGGCAAAAGCCAGGGTACCATTTCTCTAGGCTTATATAGGCCCTAAGGCCAATAGCTTAATACCTACCTATGAACCTATGAACCTATGAATGAAGGTTTGCAGCAGTTTTCTGCTATGGTAAATTTTTCTATAGAACAAGCTTTGTTAGAATTTATGAAAAATAAAGATTCTATTGTTTATAATTTAACTAAAACTGAATGGAAAGCTCTAAGAGAGCTAGGGTAACATAAATAACTTATATTTAAGCTGTCAGACAAAGAGACTCAACTAGTGGTAATGCATGCCAATCAGTATATACAAATGTGTTTGGACCATTTAAGGGATGAAAATGTATACAGTAAGGTGTCACTGTAGGAATACTTAAATGCTATAGAGGAGTTTAAAATATTATTATACAAAGGCTATAGGTTAGGATATTTCTCTAAATTGGATATACATAAAAAATTATATAATGACAATAATTCGATGGCTTATTTTTATTGTTTTCCAAAGCTGCACAAGAGTATGCTGAATCCACCAGGTAGACCTATAATTTCAGTCTCTAATTATTTCTTACGGAATATTGGAACACTTCTCCATAATTATTTATTACCATATGTGATTAAGTTGCCATCTTTTATTAGAGATACTTTTTAATTTTTTATATTGTTAATCGCTATGTAATCCAATGTAACTACTGTCTGTTTATTTTAACTGTGGAGCTTTTCTTCCCGGGCCTCCGCTAAAAATGGACCTACGTCTAGTTGGACACTCCCAGTCAACAAATGTATATAAATAAATAATAAATAAAATAAAAAAACAGAAGAAAAAGGAGTGGTCAGAAGGAATATATTGGGTTTCAATAGATGTAAAGAGTTTATACACCACTATTCATCCTATGTATGGTTTGGAAGCCCTAAAATTCTTTCTGGGCGACAGCCCAGTAAGTAATTATATTCTGGAACTGACTGAATTTTGTTTAAACAATAATTATTTTTGTTTGTTTGAGGACGTTTATAGACAAAAAACAGGTACTGCCATGGGGGTGTCATTTGCCCCCATGTATCCAAACTTATTTATGGGAATGTATGAATTTGAATATTTATATAAACATAAGTTTTTTTAACGAATCTGTTGTTACATATTATAGATTTATTGATGATCTAATTTTTTTGTGTAAGGGAGGTATGGAAATGCTCCCTTCCTTTGTTAGAGATTGGGATAATAAGAAGTTATGTCTTACCATAACGTTCCATGTTAGTTGTCTTCTTCTCTTTCTTGCTGGATGGGTTCGGAGCCAATCCTCGGCTCCGACTCGGCCTATACTATAGCTCGAGAGCTATTTTTACCGGCTCGAGGCAGCCCTATATCCCACAATACCATGCGCTAACTCCCCAGATCTCGTTTGGAAGCTAAGACATAGTATAAAAAGTAATATTATAATAATAATATTATAATCCTCTTTTACGAGTACAGGTTACCTGCTAGTAACACTAAGGATACCATGAAAGACGCAACATATTGTATCTCCAGAAATGGAAGGACTCAGAACCTCGAGTCTATCCAGGCTAGGGGGCAGGAGGGAGGGACACAAGAAAGAAGGCGAGAAGAAGACAACTAACATGGAACGTTATCGTAAGACATAACTTCTTAATGTTAAGTTGTCATTCTCGCCTTCATTCTTGCTGGATGGGACAGCATCCCTAGCATCTTAGTCCTGGGTGGCTCAATGGAACAGACTCCTGAGTACAGTGGAACCAAAATCAGCTCTATTTCTGGAGGCTAGATCAAGCTTGTAATGGGCAATAAAGGTATGTTTGGGCGCCCATGTAGCTGCTGCACAAATGGCATCTAGTGGTAACCTTGCTTGAAAAGCCATTGAAGTTGATAGTGCCATGGTTGAATGAGCTTTAGGCCTACAGGGTAGTTGCCTGTGTCTCAACTCATAGATCAAGGTAATAATAGATGTCAGCCATCTGGAAAGAGTAACTTTCAATACTGGAAGCCCTTTCTTGCCTGCAGCATAAGAGAGGAAGAGCTGGTCTGACGTTCTGAATTGTTTTGTCCTGTCTAGGTAATACCGTAATTGGCGATGAACATCTAATGAATGTAATTTTTGTTCAGCCCTGTTGGTATAGTCTGGGAAAAAGACGGGCAAATCAATGGAGTGGTTTAGATTTGCTTCTGATAACACTTTTGGTAGGAAGGAAGGGTTTGTTCTGAGAGTTACCCTATCTTTATGAAAAAACAAATAGGGAGGACGGACAGACAAGGCTTGAAGTTCCGATACCCTTCTGGCAGATGTTACAGCTACTAAAAACAGCGTTTTCCAAGAAAGAAGTTTGAGGGAGCAAGAAGCTGCCGGTTCAAAAGGGGGTAGAATTAGTGAGGTTAGAACTAAATTATAGATTCATAGATTCATAGCTTCATAGATTAGTACTAGGCTAACTGCCCTTGTGAGCCATTTTAAGCCTAGCCAATTACCCCCTGTGAGATTCAAACTCTGTACCTTATGTTTGTAAGGCAAACACCTTAACCATTAGGCCACCCTCCCAACAAAATATACATCTTCAATCAGTTAAGCTCTTGCCAGTGGTGAGAATCAAACCCTGCACCTTGTGCTTGAAAGGCGTATATCTTAACCACTGTACCATTAGCCAAATCCCATTGTGGGGGTGGATCTTTGACTGGAGGTCTGAGCAACAAGATGCCCTTGAGAAAGGCTTTACAGAGTTTGTGGGACATAATATTTGCTTCTGAGAGTCCAACATGAAAATTAGCAATGGCCGCTAATTGTACCCTGATAGTGGCTGATGATGACCCCGAATGAAAAAGCTCCACCAGAAAGTCTAGAACCTCATGAATGGGTGCATGGAAAGGATCTAAGGATCTAGTTTGTGCCCAGTGTGAAAAACGCTTCCATTTACTCGCATAAGTCTTCCTAGTATTGGACTTAATGGAAGCCAGAATGATATCAAGAACAGGAGGAGAAATAAGGGGAAGCCTGGCTATGGCTGGAAGTGGAGCAACCAAGCTGTGAGGTTGATGGAATGTAGAGACTGATGCAGCTTGCCCGTGAGATGGGTCAATAGATCCGGAAGTGGTTCCAGATGCCAAGGCTGTTCCAGTAGGTATTTGTGCAGAAACGGGAACCAAACTTGTCGAGGCCAAAATGGGGCAATGAGGATCATTTTGGATTTCAATGCGGTTGCTTTCTGAATTAGTTGCGGGATCAATGGAAATGGAGGAAAGGCATAAAGAAGACCCCAGGGCCAAACGTGAACAAGAGTGTCTCTGAGGGGCTGGCCTGGTAGAGGAAAAAGTGTGAAGAAGTTGAGGCACTTGCTGTTTTGCGGAGTTGCAAAAAGGTCGCAGCAAGGCTGGCCCCACTTCCGAAAAATTCCGTCTACTACCGCTTGATTTAGAGACCACTCGTGAGGCATGAGGATAGTTCTGCTCAATCTGTCTGCTATGACGTTGGACTTCCCAGGGATGTGCGTTGCTATCAGAAACCGTTGAGATGAAATCGCCCATTGCCAAAGTCTGAGTGCTTCTCGACAGAGGGGGTAGGACCTTGTTCCGCCCTGCTTGTTTATGTACCACACCACAGACATATTGTCCATTTGAATTGATATAGTCCCCGTGGGAAGAGAGCTCTGAAGGGCCTGCAATGTCAAAGGCACCGCCCTCATCTCCAGGACATTTATGTGCAGGTGGCATTCTGACTGTTACCAAGTGCCCTAGACCATCCTGCCCTGATAATGCCCCCCCACCCGATCAGGGAAGCATCCGTTGTGACAGTGGCAACTGGAGGGGGGAGAACAAAGGGTCTGCCCTGAAAAAGCTGAGGGGAAACCATCCACCAGGAGAGATGTTTCTTGCAAGATGGTGTTATCAAAATGTTGTGGGTCATTGGCAGCTGTTGAAAGGACCACTGAGAAAACAGCATCCACTGAAGAAGTCTCATGAGGAAGCGGGCTAATGGAAGTAGAAGAATCGCCGCCGCCATGAGGCCCAACACTTTCAATACTAGCTTGACTTGGACTCTGCTGGGCTGAAACAGAAGCTGAACATTCTGCCTTATGTCTGTCACTCTCTGAGGTGGTAATGTTGCAGACATTTCTGTGGTGTTTAATACGGCGCCTATAAAGTTTATACATTGACAAGGCGACAAGGAGGACTTTGCAAAATTTATAGAAATACCCAGGCTGTTGCAAAGATGGATAGTATAATCCCTGGCCATTATGAGATCCTGTTTGGTGGTAGCGGAAATGAGCCAGTCGTCTAAGTATGGAAACACCTGGAATCCTTTCTGTCTCAGGTGAGCCGTGACCACTGCCAAACATTTGGTGAACACCCGGGGGTCTGTGGTGAGACCAAAGGGCAGGGCCCTGAATTGAAAATGACTGACTCCCAGCCGGAAGCGGAGAAACCTCCTGGAGCGCCTGTGTATTTTTATGTGGTAGTACGTGTCCTGGAGGTCTAACGAGCACATCCAGTTGTCTCTCCCCAAAAAGGGTAGAATGGACTGCAGTGTTACCATCCAAAATTTTGTCTTTAATACATAGTTGTTTAACCTGCTGAGGTCCAAAATGGGTCTCCAATCTTTTTGGTACTAAAAAGAATCTGGAGTAGATTCTGGATCCTAGCTGATCTGCTGGGACTGCCTGGATGACTCTTTTGTTTAACAGCTTTTTTATTTCTAGCTGAGCCTGACCCCTTTGTGCGGGTGGTACGTCTGGTAAGGGTTTTGGCGGTTGTACCGGAGGGAAAGTGAAAGGAATTTTGTAACCCTCGGATATGATCTTCTGTACCCATGTGTCTTGGGAGATGGATTGCCAGGCTTCCAGGTACAGAGATAATCTTCCCCCGACTGCCTCCGAAGGCGGACAGTCGGGCAGCTTCTCAGGGATGCTGAAAGGGTTGGTCAGGGAAAGATTCCCTGGAACCCTGGTTCTGTGGACCCCCTCTGCCCCTGGGGTGGTGTCTGTTATTATTCCCCCCCCTGCCTCTAGGGGGAAATTCACCACGTGTGTCAGGCGTGACTCCCTGTGGTTTGCAGAACCACATCTTTCCACCCCTCTGTCCCTTAGGATAAGGTCTAGAAGGCGTGGAAAAACGGACTCCCATGGCAGAGAGAGTCTTACCATCTTGCTCGCATCTGGTGAGGGTATTCTTCACCTGAGGCCCGAACAATTCCGAACCGTCAAAGGGGGTGTTGGTGAAGGACGCCTTGAAGGGGTCGGCAAAGTTACAGAGTCGCATCCAAGCGTGACGTCTCAACGCAATGCCTGTGCCAGCGGCCCTACTCGCTCCATCGGCTGCATAAGAGATTAGCCGCATGGAGGAGTTAACAATGAAGTTCAGGGTAGCCAGCTGAGAGTTTATTTTGTCCTTAAACCCCACAGCAGAAGGATCCTGTACCGTTTCACCCAGCTCTGTGAGCAAGTCTCTCTGAAGGCGGGTGAAATGACATAAATAGTTCAGCTATCACATAGAAAATGTCGCTGAAGCAAAGGTCCGCTTGCCGTACCTGTCCATGGTCCTGGACTCTTTGTTAGGAGGATGAACAGGTACAGAAGGATCAGCTAATTCCTTCTTAGTGGCTGCTGCTACCACCATAGCATCAACTGAAACACCTTTGGTGAGAAAGGATTTGTCATCTGGTGCAGAAATAAATTTAGAAGGCCTCCTAGGGGTAGGTTCCATTGAATCAGGAGCTGCCCATGCCTTTCTAGCCACTACCTCCATTAGTGGGTCGAAAGGGGGAGACACCCAGGAGGTGGAAGGGCGAGATCCAAAGGCGTCAAGGTAAACCGACGCATCCTCGGAAGGTTTGAGAGTGGACCAATTTCCCCTCTGTCTTAGGATCTCCAGGATGTCTGAAAAGGAGACATCCTCAGAGGGGGATCTGGGGGAACCCTCCTACTCATCCAAGTCGGTGTCCGACGTGACAGACTCAGGGGAGTCTATGTGCTTCCTCTTGCACTTTCTTTTCCTAGGAGGTTCCCCTGAAACTTCAAGGGAACCCTCGGAAGAGGAGGAGACACCCAAAGTGGGTACCTTACGCTTTGGATCTCTGCTGTCGGGTATAGGAGGGTGGCCAGAGACCGTAACAGGCACTACAGAGGGAGGAGCCGTAAAACTTAACCTTGGAGTGGACACTGGGTCCAGCACACTCCTCATCACCTCGAAGGCTCCCCCATCAGACACCAAAGGTAGCCCCGGCTCCGAAGAGGCCGGAACCGCCCCCAGAACCGACAGAGAAGGCTCCGAGAATGATGTCGGGGCCGAACTAACCAGAGCCGAAGCTCCGAGAGGGAGAGCGGGGTCGGACAAGGGTCCGATGCCACTCGCCCCCTCGGAGCCAACAATGGAGTCCTGGCGCCCGGACCTCTCCATGGACGGAACCAATAAAGAGGTCGGAGCCGACGACACCGGAACCGAAGGAGGGGGTATTGGCTCCGACATGGGCAAGGTCACGGTTCCGACGAACTCCGGCTCCGAACTCGAGAGATGAGTCGGAGGAGGAATGGATAACTGTATCGAAGGAGCCACAGTCTGGTGAGATGGGCTCTGAAGCATTTGGGCCAGCACCTGAGATTTTATGAGTCTAGTGACCACCCTCTCGATGTCGTGGTCGGAGAGCCTGGAAGACCTCGATGAATGAGTCCTATGACTCTGCTCCGATAGGAGGGGGGACCTCGGAGCTGATCTGACGGACTCTAAAGAAGGGGACCTAGAGCGCTTGCATGCTGGAGTCGGCTCCGATGATGGTTTCGAAGCGGAACCCATTTTGCTCGCCTCGGAGCCATCTCGACAACACCAGCCCTCGGCTCAGAAGCTGGAGCCGAGGGTTTGGTGGTTTTTGATGACTTCCCCGAGCCAGACTTGGACGGGGAGTCATCAGGCTTTAACAAGCCCCTTAGAATGAGCTTGTTACGCCTTTCCTGCAGGACTCTTGAACTAAATCCGTGACAAACGGAACAAGAGTCCTGCAGGTGTAAAGGCCCCAAGCAATAGACACAAGAAGTGTGACCATCTGTCAGAGACATTTTCTGACAGCACGAGTCACACTTCTTGAATCCCGAGACCTTAACGTCTTTGGACATTGCCCTAAAGACAGTCACTCAATCAGCACACACACTCACTCACTTACACACAAGGGGGAGATGAGGGGGCTGACTAAAACAACAACACACACACACACAGGGGTGAGTAAACAGAAAAACTAAAGCCTGTAGGCCTGATTATAAAAGTTAACTACAGGGGTGGGTAGGGCTTACGAAACAAACACTATTAAGTATAATATCGATAGGGAACAAAAGTAGGGAAAATAACCTAATAAACTACCTCAAAAAGTAGAAACTTTGTTGAAAATTTCTTTACTAACCTGAGCCGGTAAAAAACGCAACCTCGCAGCGAAGCGGCAAACGAGATCTGGGGAGTTAGCGCATGGTATTGTGGGATATAGGGCTGCCTCGAGCCGGTAAAAATAGCTCTCGAGCTATAGTATAGGCCGAGATGGAGCCGAGGATTGGCTCCGAACCCATCTAGCAAGAATGAAGGTGAGAATGACAACTTAACATCAACAGATTAGATATAAAATTTGATGGACTGCAATGTGGCAATTCCATAATAGTTTTGGATGTATGCTTAACAGGTATTATAGGAGAAAAAATAGAAACTAAAATTCATCAAAAATTTGAAAATAGTAATAATTTTTTTTACATAGAACGAGTTGTCATCCTCCATATTTATTAAACTCACTTCCTTTTGAAGAATTATTAAGACAGTATAGATTATGTAATGGTACTAGAGAATTATATAAAGAAATGAGTACAACAACAGATACGTTTTTAAAGAGAGGTTATTATATAAAGGATATTAGGGAAGCTTTAGTTAAATTGAAAACTACTTATTAGGTAGTGACAATAATAAAAATAACATGAACAACAATTATGTTATGAATAAAGGAAGGGAGGATTGACATGAATGAAAGAATATGTATATAGTTACATCATATAGTATATTTGCAAGTCAACAGGTAAATATCATATAGCATTTTTGGAATTTTTTGTTTAAGTTTAAAGAGTTCAAAAATACATTATGTTTAAATCCTATTTTTTCATTTACAAGAGGTAGAAACATCCAAGATATAATAGTTCACAATAAATTCATCAAACCTGTGGATAATTTATGTAAGGAAAAAAGAAGTTATGTTCTTACCATAACGTTCCATGTCAATTGTTCATCTCGCCTTTGTTCTTACACACGGGTTCGGAGCCGATCCTCGGCTCCGAGTCGGCCACATCACCAGCTCCGCATCTTCGAGAAAGCTCGAGGCACAGTTCTATCCCATGATCCTCCTGTGCTAACCCTCAGATCTAGTTTGCTAACACCAGAAGAATCCCACTAGTTACTGTGCCCTGTGCATAGAAAAAACACAACCACACTGTCTGATACTCTGTCATCAACAGAAGAGAAAAGATGCCATCCCTGATGTACACTAGGAAGCTCAAGAATAACAATATCTAGAGAAGACTGAACCCGAATGCAGTCTTACCCGTTCTTCGAGAACGCAGGACGGGGGATGGAGGGGGGGAATGTAAGAACAAAGGCGAGATGAACAATTCACATGGAACGTTATGGTAAGAACATAACTTCTTTATGTGAAATTGTTCAATCTCGCTGTTTGTACTTACACACGGGTAGCGTCCCTAGCTCCTTTATCCTGGGTGGCTCATGGGAGATCATTCCTGAGAACAGTGGAACCAAACGTCGCCCTGTCTCTGGAGTTTTTATCTAATTTGTAGTGAGCGATGAAAGTATGTGGTTTCGCCCAAGTTGCCGCCGCACAAATGGTATCTAATGGCAAGCGGGCGGTATGGGCTAAAGAAGTAGCAATCGCCCTCGTAGAATGAGCCTTGGGTTTAAAGGGGAGTTGTTGCTTTGATTCTGAATATACGAAATTTATAAAGTCTGAGAGCCATTTGGATAAAGTAACTTTTGTTACCGCCTTTCCCTTCCTTTGGTCAGCATATGATACAAATAGTTGGTCTGACTTTCTGTATTCCTTCATCCTGTCTAAGTAAAATCTCAGCTGCCTGTGGACGTCTAATTTGTGCAGCATGTATTCCAACTTACTGGAGTGATTTTTGAAGAAGGTGGGTAGTTCAATCGATTGATTAATATTTTGGACCGAACAAATCTTTGGAAGGAAGGATGGATTGGTGCTCAATTTTACCCTATCTGGATGAAGTATCATATATGGGGGCCGGACAGATAACACTTGCAACTCTGAAACCCTCTGGGCGGAAGTGATGGCAACCAGAAAAAGTGTCTTCCACGATAAAAATTTAAGAAGGGTTGTGGCGGCTGGTTCGAATGGGGGCAACATGAGCTGTGATAACATCAGGTTAAGATTCCATGGGGCCACTGGATTACGAAAGGGGGGACGGAGGTGAAAGGTACCTTTCAAAAAGGCTTTGCAAAGTCTGTGGGACATGAGGGAACTATCTCCCTGACCAACATGAAAATTAGATATAGCCGCAAGTTGTACCCTTATCGTGGAAGTCGATGCTCCTTCATGAAAAAGTGTTGAAAGAAACTCTAATATCTTGTGTACTGGAGCCCCTGACGGATCTATACCCTGCTGCGAGGCCCAATACGCAAAACGTTTCCATTTGCTGTTGTATAGCTTCCTTGTGGATGGCTTGTGGGAAGATACAATTATGTGTTGTACTGCAGGGGACAATAAATCTGACCTGGCTAAGATGGGAAGCGGAGCAGCCAAGCTGTCTGTTTGAGGGACTTGAGAGATGTGTGAGGAACTCCCGACGAGTGCGTCAACAGATCTGGCACTGGGTCCAGAATCCACGGTTCCTCCTCCTGATGTGTTTGAAGGAAGGTGAACCAGATTTGTCGAGGCCAGAATGGGGCTATCAGAATTATGGTCCTTTCCAGATGTTTGGCTTTCTGCAGGAATTTGGGAATTAGCAGAACAGGGGGAAAAGCGTAAAGGAGACCCGGGGGCCAATCGTGCACAAGTGCATCCCTGGGGGCACCCCCCGGAGGGGGTAGTAGGGCAAAGTAGCTTCTGCATTTGGCATTCAATGGGGATGCAAATAGGTCGCAGCAAGGCTGGCCCCATCTGCGGAAAATCTTTTCTGCGACTTGAGATTTGAGGGACCACTCGTGGGGCAACAGGATGGCTCTGCTCAACCTGTCCGCAATGACGTTGGATGTCCCCGGGATGTGCGTTGCTATCAGAAAGCGTCCGGTAGACACAGCCCATTGCCAAATCCTGAGGGCCTCTCTGCACAATGGATAAGACCTGGTTCCTCCTTGTTTCTTTATGTACCAGACTACTGACATGTTGTCCGTCTGAACTGTCACTGTTCCCAGAGGTAAGGACTTGTGAAAGTGTTGCAACGCAAGAAACACTGCCCTCAGCTCTAGGACATTGATGTGCAGGTTGTACTCCAAGTTGGACCATTGACCTTGGACTGTTCTTCCCTGAAAAGGCCCCCCCCACACTATCAGGGAAGAATCCGTGGTTAAAGTAGCTAAGTAGCTATAGGACTGGGCAACACAAACGGTCGGCCTACTGTTAGGTCCTGACTGTGCATCTACCATAGGAGATCCCGTTTGCAGGAGTTCGTGATTAAGATCTTGTGAGATAGTGGAAGCTGTAGGTACGACCACTGCGTGAATAGCATCCATTGAAGGATCCTCATATGCATCCTGCCTAGGGGAACTACGATAAGAGCGGCTGCCATCATTCCTAGTACACTCAAGATTTGTTGAGCAGGGACTCTCTTGCTCTGAAGAAGGATAGAAATTTGATTTCTGAGGGCTGATACTCTTAGTGGGGGGAGATTGATTCGAGCCAGGGAAGTGTCTAACTCTGCCCCTGTAAATGAGATACGCTGTGAGGGCGATAAGACAGATTTTCCAAAATTGACTGTTATGCCCAGAGAGGAGCAAAGGTTGATGGTGTAATCCCTGGTTTGCACAAGATGATACTCAGTGGTGGTGGACAGGAGCCAGTCATCTAGGTAAGGAAACACTCGCAATCCCATTTGTCTCAGGTGAGACGCTACTACTGCCATGCATTTGGTGAACACCCTGGGGGCTGAGGTGAGGCCAAAGGGCAGAGCACGAAACTGGAAGTGACTGGCTCCCAGCCGGAAGCGCAGGGTGATCTCTGGACACTCTGGCCATCTTGATATGGTAGTACGTGTCTTTGAGATCTATAGAGCACATCCAGTCACCATCCTGTAGGAAAGGAAGGATCGACTGTAGCGTGACCATCCGGAACTTTTCCTTTTTCACGAAAGTGTTGAGTCTGCTGAGGTCCAAAATTGGCCTCCAGTCCCCTGTTTTCTTTGGAACTAAAAAGAACCTTGAGTAAGTTCCGGATCCTTTCTGGTCCGCCGGGACTGGTTGGATGACTCTGTTTTCGAGCAGCCTTTTTATTTCTATGGCTGCCTGGTCTCGCAGACTTGGTGGAACATCTGGGAGCTTTTTGGGGGCAGGTGGAATTTTTATAAATGGAATAGTGTAGCCTCTGGTAACTATGCTTTTTACCCAGGAATCTGGTGTAAGGTTTAGCCAGGCCACTGGGTATAAAGCCAAACGACCCCCGACTGCCTCCAGAGTAGGACAGCTGGGCATGCACTCAGGAGTGCTGAAAGGGCTTCCCAGAGAATGTACCTCTGTCGCCCTGATTCTGCGGACCCCCTCTGCCGCCTGGACGGCGTCTTCCATTTCTTCCCCCTCCTCTGCCTCTGGAGGGGGCATCACTCTGTGTGGGCTGAAAGGATCCCTGAGTCTTTCGGAACCACATTCTTCCGCCTCTTTGCCCTCTGCGGTATGGTCTAGATGGGGCAGAAAAATGGAC
Source organism: Protopterus annectens (assembly GCF_019279795.1). Classification (NCBI taxonomy): domain Eukaryota; kingdom Metazoa; phylum Chordata; order Ceratodontiformes; family Protopteridae; genus Protopterus; species Protopterus annectens. Next base: position 80,810,510 of record NC_056748.1, on the reverse strand, counting down.
CCCTACGGCAGACAGGGTCTTCCCTTCTTGCTTGCACCTAGTGAGAGTCTCCTTTACTTTGGGATCAAACAGTGAGGCACCATCAAAAGGGGCATTAGCAAAGGAAGACTTGAAGGCTTCCTCAAAGGAGCATAGGCGCAGCCAGGATTGTTTTCTCAGAGCAATTGCTGAGGCTGCCGCCCTACTCGAACCTTCAGCTGCATATGAAATGAGCTTCATGGACGAGTTAACTATGGAGTTGAGGGTGTTAAGGTGTGCTGTCACTTTCTCGGAGACAGCAGCATCTGTATTGCCCTGGAGAGTATCTCCCAGTTCCTTGAGGAGATCTCTCTGTAGACACATGAAATGCTTAAGTTAGTTCAGCAATCGCATGGAAAAAGTCTCAGAACTAAACACGCGCTTCCCATATCTGTCCATCATCCTAGAATCCTTATTAGGAGGATGAACAGAGGAAGATGATTCGGACATTTCCTTCTTAGTGGCTGCCGCCGCCACCATAGTATCCACTGGCACTCCTTTAGTCAGAAAGCTTTTGTCTTGAGGGGCCGTGATATACTTGTTGGGTCTGCGGGGGACCGGTTCCACTGTATCAGGTGTCTCCCACGCCCTTCGCGCTATCAGGTCCATGAGTTCGTCAAAGGGAGGGGTCACCCAGGAGATAGGAGGTTGAGCCCCAAATGTCTTCAGCAATACCGATTTGTCTACAGAAGGGGCAAGGGTCTGCCAGTCTCCCCTCTGTTTCAAGATTTCCAAAATGTCAGCAAAAGAGACATCTTCAGAGGGGGACCGTGGAGACCCTTCTGCTTCATCCAAATCGGTTTCAGATGTCAGAGATTCCTGTGGGGAATCAATGTGCCTCCTCTTGCACAATCTTTTCCTCGGTACATCCTCAGATGGGGCTTCTGGGGAGGCATCCAAGGAACCAGGGGTGCCCTCTGGGGCTGGCTGAGGCATTGGGTCTCGACGCTTGGTAGGAACCGAAGGTACAGAAGCAGAACCTGGACCCTTTGGGGGAGGAGAAGAAGATGCCGATGACGTATGTGTCTGTTCAGACAAGACCTTCCTCATGATGTCGAAGGCACCGGTGCCCCGGCCCGAGGATTCCATCAGTTCCGAAGAAGCCGGTAGTTTCCCAGGAACCGGGACCACGGGCTCCGACCCTGAGGACGGATCCGAGCTGATCTGAGCCGGGGCCCCGAGGGGGAGAGTCGGAACCAAAAGTTCGGTTCGACTGTCCGCCCCGGAACCTAGGAAAGATCGTCGGTTCCGAGACCCCCTGGCTGGTTCCGAAGGTGTCGAGGTCAACGGTGCTGATAGCGCTACTGGAGGCTTCGGCACCGAGGGCTCTACAATCATCGGCTTTTCGATTCCTGGCTCCAACGACTCGACAGGTCTCGGAGGAGGATTTGTCTCGGGGGTGGGAAGAGCCTCGAGTTTCGAAACCAATTGGGATGAAACCTCGATTAATTTGGACAGAGCCGAGTTCTCCATTAGCCTCTGTACCACTCGGTCCATGTCGGAGTCGGAAAGCGGCCTCGAAGAACGGGTCGAAGGGGCCGAAGCCGTCACCGAGCGAAGGACTGAAGGCGGTGGTACCTCCAATACTGGCTCCCATACCTGAGTCTCGATCAGAGACAAGCATTCGACGCCCGACCCGAGGTCTTTGGAGCCAGTGTCCGAATCTGAAAAGAGGTGCTCGGAGCCGAGGACTTATGCTCCGACACTCTTGAAGACTTGGACCCCTTCGAAGACTTGGACACTTGTTCAGTCTTATCCAGGGCCTCCTGAAAATTGGGTTTTAATAACCCTCTGTCCACCAACTTCCTGCGCCTTTCTAGCATGACCCTCCCACTGAAGGAATGACAGATGGAACAGTCTTCCTGCAAGTGGAGAGGGCCAAGGCAGTAGACGCAGGAAGAATGGTTATCAGTAATGGACATCTTTTGTCCACACTGACACCTTTTAATGCCTGACTTGGCTTTTTCAGACATACTATCTAATACCTAGTAAACAAATTACTAACAACACACTTATATGTATATATGTATATGTATATAATAACACACTATAACACTTCTAAAAGTATGAATAATTCTTATCTCTAAATATATATAAAAAGAGAAGAATAAGTTAAAGCAGAAATTAAAAATTTAAACCCTACTGTCAGTCCTGACAGAATTACAACAAGGCCTTAACTAAGGTAAAAAATACTAAACTATTTAAAACTACTTTAACTATTGAAAAACACACTCTCTAATAAACTATCACACTAATAAACTACTTTTTAACTACTTTTAACAACCACAACTTCAAACAGGATAGTATAAAGAATGAAAAAATACTGGCCCGAGCCTCTCACAATGCGATCTGCTGCTAGCGGCAAACTAGATCTGAGGGTTAGCACAGGAGGATCACGGGATAGAACTGTGCCTAGAGCTTTCTCGAAGATGCGGAGCTGGTGATGTGGCCGACTCGGAGCCGAGGATCGTCTCCGAACCCGTGTGTAAGAACAAACGGCGAGATTGAACAATTTCACATTATTAGTTAAGGGGAACTAGTAGTTGTAAAAGATGTTCAGGGTGCAGCCATGTAGTTAATTATTTTACTTATATTAATGGGATTAGTTTTTATCCAAAAGGACATTATTGTTGTCAAACTACAAGTGTAATTTATGTCTTGAAGTATCCCTGGAGTCTCTTTTACATAGGTGAAACAAAGAGAGCTTTCAAAATGAGACTGCAGGAACATATTAGAGACATTAAGCAAGAAAAAGTAAACAGTCCTACAGCCATGCATTTTAAGATGTTCCATAATGGTAATTCTGATTTATTAAAGGTAACTATTCTGGAACAAGTAACTTGTAATATTGGTGATTTTGACATTAAAAGAAAGTTGCTGTATAAAGAAAGGATATATATTTTGAAGTATAATACTTTGAGCCCTTCTGGGCCAAATACTGAATGCACATGGAAACTTCTAATTTGATTGTATTTCACTAAATCCAAATTAATTATTTGTGCTTAATTGTTTAATTGTTTTAAAGTGTGAATTTTTGTGTGTGTATATATATATATATATATATATATATATATATATATATATATATATACACACACACACACACACACACACACACACACATAGCATTTGTGCTTTATATTTTGTACTCCTGGAAGACATTGTTTGCCGAGGCGCTAGAGAGGTGATTTTAATAAAACTTTGTTCGGTACTGGCCTTTGTTTTGTCATTTTACAAGTTATCATTTTTTTTACCTTGGTTGTACTATTGAGTGAATAAGTAACTGTACAAGTCTCTGAATTTTTTCTTTAAAATCTGGTTCCCTATCAAAGACAAACAAGAAAGCCTCTTACTTAAATACTTGTAAGTAGAGAAAAAACTGTACTAAGTAGTGTATGGTTTAAAGCATCATGTCTGTATTGTCCTTATAGTGGCAAGTGTATGTTTCATCATGGCTAAATTCAAAGAAGCTTCAACCACACTAACAACTACTCAAAGCTTTACCCTGACAAAATAAATAAAAAAAAATGTTTTCAGCAGGAGGGCATGCTTTCCTGCACCCCACACACATCTTGTATATATAGTGACTACATGCTCACACAACTGCAAAGAAAACAGAAAATTCTGAATCAGATCTGTAGGACACACACGCAAGCACAGTGGCAGTGATTCACTATGCAAAAAAAACAATCAGGAAAGAGACCTGTATGAGATTAAATCATCCACTTTATCATTTAAACAAGTGTAGAGAAACCTGGTTGATAGCAAACCAACATATTTTTACCAGGCTGGGATGTGATACCTTATAATGATTGCATTTGGCAACTATAAAGAGCTTCTTAGAGACCACAATATGCTTATTTCTTTCAAATAGAAAAGAAGGTATGTTCTTACCATAACGTTCCATCTGTGTTGTTGATATTCATTCATTCATGACATCCATTGAGCCAAAGGATGCTCTCTCCCTGGAGACCAAGTCTAATGTGTAATGAGTGATAAAGGTATGAGGAGAAGCCCAAGTGGCTGCTGCACAAATGTCAGCCATAGAAGCTCTAGAATGAAAAGCTATTGAAGTAGCAACTGATCTAGTTGAATGTGCCTTTATTTTCATAGTTAAACTCATGTGGTTCTGTTGATAGACAAAAGAGATACATTCTCTCAGCCACTTTGCCAAGGTGACTTGAGAAACTGATCTTACCAACTTGGGTCCTGAGAAGGACAGGAATAACTGGTCAGATTTTCGGACAGATTTAGTCCTATCCAAATAGAAGTGTAATTGTCTAATAACAATAAAAAACAATATTCTCCTTTATTTGAGAAATTAGGGAAGAAAACTGGCAATTCAATGGATTGGTTAATATTCTACTCTGAAACAACCTTGGGTAGAAAGGATGGGTTAGTCCGAAGTGATACTCTCTCTTTGTGGAAACCAATGTAAGGGCATTTTACACACAAAGCCTGTAATTCTGATCTTCGTCTTGCTGAGGTAATGGCTAACAAGAACAAAGATGTCTAAGACAAGAATTTTATGTCACAATTGGCCGCAGGCTCAAAGGGATGACAAGTCAAAGACTGTAGGACCAGCATGAGATTCCAAGGTTCAATGGGCTCTTTGAAAGGCGGTCTTATATGTAAAATCCCTTTCAAGAATGTTTTACAGAGGCAATGAGATACCAGAGAGGAATCCTGGAAAACACTGTGAAAATTTGAGATAGCTACTAACTGGACCCAGATCCTAGAAACTGAAGCTCCTGAATGCAGTAGTGATGATAAATATTCTAAAACCGAACTGATCAGAGCTGAGAAGGGATCTATTCCTTTTTCATGAGACCAGTACACAAATCTGTTCCATTTACTATGATAAATCTTCCTGATGGATGGTTTATGGGAAACCAGAAGGATTTTTCAAACAGGAGAAGAAAAGTTATTTTGCCTGGCAATTACTGGAAGTGGAGTAACCAAGCTGTCAGCTTGAGGCTCGATAGGTTTGGATGGATCAACCTCTGTGGGTGTGACAGAAGTCCTGGATTGGTTCCAGAATCCATGACAAACATCATGACATCCTGCAGATGGAAACTGAAAGTTCGACTGCTGAATCTTACACTAAGGCACTGTACAAGCACAGCCACTCGTGCATGAATCGTGCCATCCCAAATAGAACCAAGATGCTCTTCTGCAAAAAGAGAAAGCCAATCTGGTGGTCCCCTGCCATAAACAAACTTTACAACAAAAGGAAGAAACTGTTGCAGAAAAGAGGAAAATCCCAGGATGAAAAAACTCCCTTACCAGCCTCAGTAAGAAGCTGAGATCCCTCATAAAATCCTCCAAAGCTAGTTATGAAAATAAAATTGCCAAAGATTCCAAAGACAACCACAAGGCATTCTATAGCTATGTCAAGAAACTAAATGGCAATCCTCAGACCTGCTCTGAGCTACAACAGAATAGCATTAAATATATTGATCCCAAGGATATTGCCAATATCCTGGCAGATCGATTCACTGCTAACATCACCCCCCTCTCACCCCCTAAAGGGCCTATCTCAATACCGAAAGATTGCCAAATTTCAGTAATAATAGCCACACAGGTAAAAACCGCACTCTCCAAATCTAAGAATACAGCATCCATGGGACCAGACGAAATCCCAGGCTGTCTACTACATGAACTACAAAATGAACTGGCACCTCACCTAAGTGTTATGTTTAATCATAGCCTCACCTCAGGCTTCGTGCCCACTGAGTGGCACACAGTTATCCCACTCCACAAGGGAGAATCCACCTTGGATCCTGGGAACTACTGCCCCATCAGTCTGATGAGCCTGATCTGCAAGGCCATGGACCGTATTATCATGGAACTTAGAAACAAAGACATTGGCAACCGTCAAACACTAGACCCCACCCAGTTTGGGTTTGTGAAGGGCCAATCTTGTCTCCTGAACCTTACTGACTTCTTAGAATCAATCTCCAGATCTGTGGACGAGGGTAATGCAGTCCACACAGCCTATCTGGACCTCACCAAGGCCTCTCCTACTCTGGAATCATAGATAAACTTACTAAGCTGGGCATTAATCCCTACGTCACTCGATGGGTTGCCACAGAACTCACACTGTAAAAGTAGCCGACTCCAAATCCAGCTCCAGACAAGTGACAAGTGGAGTGCCTCGGGGTTCAGTCCTGGAACCGCTCTTGTTTGGCATCTACTTCTCTGAAGTACAGGCCAACACTAAGGGACTCTGGCTAACAAAGTCCGCAGATGACTGCAAACAAGGAGCCATTACTGAATCCTCAAATTATGTGGATATTCTACAAAAGGGCCTTACAGAAACAGATGCTTGGTGCCAGATCCATGGGCTCAAGCTCAATGCCAAGAAATGTATAGTTATTGCCCTTTGGGAAAAAACATGTACCAGTGAATTACCACATAGGTGGCAGTACACTAAACCCCGAAAGTGTGATAAGAGACTTAGGGACACAGGTGGACAGTGGTCTCACCTTCGATAATCACATCACCACAACAGTCAGGAAATCCTTCTATGTGGCACACCTCATCACTAAGAGCTTTTCATCCAGAAAAAAGGAGGTCATTGTCCCACTGTACTCATTCCTCATTAGACTCATTATAAAATGTGACGCCCAGTTTGGTATGTACCTCTCAAGACATCTGCAAACTGGAAAGGCCGCAGAAATACCTCACTAAAAGAATCACAGGCCTAAAGCAGATGCCCTTTGCTGACCATCTAAAAAAACTCCAGCTATACTCTGTTGCATATCGTCTACTCAAAGGTGATCTCTGCTTAACATACAAGGCCATGTCAAACCCAGAGCTGTTGGACATACTACACTTAAAAAATCCCAATCCCTCAGAGCCACACACTCCAGGGATCTAAACCTTGTCAATACAATGAACAAAACATGCTAGAGGGATAGGTTCCTGACCCAGAGACTCCCCAGACTCTGGAATAGACTGCCCATACATATCAAGCAGAGTGCCTCTTTGGTCATCTTCAAAAGGAACCTTGACGATTGGATGGGAGATAGGAAACTCACCCCAGAGATCACGTCAGTCACCCTGCTAGACAGGGGTCCAGGGAAGTAAATATTGTGGGAAGAAATAGCCAGGGAATTGTTATGGCTAGGCTTGTATAGGCCCTAGGGCCAGTAGCCTTGTACCAACCTATGAACCAGATGAGGCCAAAGGAAAGGGAACCAGACTTGCTGGGGCCAACAGGGTGCAATGAGGATTACTTTGCTTCTCAACTGAAGAACCTTCTTTAGAAACTGTGGTATCAGAGGAAAGGGAGGAAAGGAATACAGTAGTCCCAGTGGCCAATTGTTTACTAGAGCATCTCTTGGGGACTTCCCCTGAGGGGAGATCAGGGCAAAGTAGCTGCTGCATTTGTGGTTGGTGGGGGATGTGAATAGGTCGCAGTAAGGCTGGCCCCAGTGACAGAAGATCTCCGCTGCTACCACTGGATTGAGGGACCACTAGTGAGGCTGGAGATGACATCTGCTCAGTTTGTCCACAATCACGTTGGAATTCCCAGGAACATGCATTGCTACTAGAAAGTGGTTCAAGGCTATTGCCCACTGCCAAATTCTCATGGCCTCCCAACACAATGGGTAGGATCTGTTTCCCCCTTGATTGTTGATGTACCAGATGATAGCAGTTGTCTCCAATGGGAGGGCAAAATGGAATGCTTGCAATGCCAGAAGCACCACCCTCAGTTCTAGGACATTGATATGCAAATTGGCCTCCATGGGGGACCAAGCTCCTTGGACTGTCTTTCCCTGAAAATGCCCCCCACCCCATCAGGGATACTTCCATGGTCACTATAGCCTTGGGCTGAGGGGGTGAGAAGGGACAACTCCATAACTCCATTTCTGGCTTCATCCACCAATAGAGATCCTGCAGGCAGCAGTTAATTATGCCGATCAGATGAGACATAGGATGTGTTAATAGGGACCACTGTGATGCTAGGAGCCACTGTAGTAATCTCATGTGTAGTCTTGCTAGAGGAACTATGATAATTGTTGTTGCCATTGATCCTAGCAGTTGAAGGAGTAAACGAGCTGGGACTTTGTCCTGAGAGAGTATCACTTGGAGCTGAGATCTTAGTCTCTGAAGCCTGTGAAGTGGGAGGGTGACTAGGCAAGACCTTGTGTCAAATGTTGCTGCTATGAATTCTAGGCTTTCAGCAGGTAATAGTTTTGACTTCTCTTTGTTTACTGAGATCCCTAAAGAGCTTGCTAGCTGTAGACTATAGTGCAAGGCGTGAAGCAGTAAATGCTTGGTGGGCATGGTAAGGAGCCAATCGTTTAGATATGGAAACACTCAGAATCCCTGCTGTCTCAGGTGAGCTGTTACCACTGCCATACATTTGGTGAACACTCTGCGGGCTCTGGAAAGACCAAAGGGCAGTGCTTGAAATTGGTAATGATTGACTCCCAGCCAGAAGCGGAGATATTTTCTGGAGTGTTTGTCCATTTTTATATGGTAATACGAGTCCTGGAGATCTATCGAGCACATCCAGTCATCCTTCTCCAGAAATGGGAGGATAGACTGAACCGTGACCATCTGGAATTTGGTTTGGCTGACAAACTTGTTTAGGATACTGAGGTCCAAAACTGGCCTCCAGACCCCTGTCTTTTTTGGAACTAAAAAGAACCTTGAGTAAAATCCGGATTCTATCTGGTCTGGTGGGACTAATTGGATGATTCTTTTTTGGAGCAGCTTTCGGATTTCTTGTGCTGCTACATCCCTCTGACTGGGTGGAACATCAGGGATTCGCCTTTGTGGCCTCAGGTAAAGATCGAAGGGAATGTGATAACCTCTGGTAATTTTAGTCTGCACCCAGGAATCTGTCATTATGGAATGCCTGGCTAACTGGTGCAGAGAAAATCATCCCCCAACTGCCCCCAGAGGCAAGCAATTGGGACGCTCTTCAGGAGCGTTGGTAGGGCTGTCCAGAAAAAGAATCTTTAGACTCCTGATTACATAGATCCCCTCTGCCTCAGGGGGGGCATCACCCTATTGAGTTCCCCCCTCTGCCCCAGAGGGAAAACTCTTCATGTGTGTCAAGGAAAGGCCCTTGGGATTTTCTGAACCACAACTTTCCACTTTTCTGATTCCTAGAGTAGGAACTTTAGGGAGTGGAAAAACATTACGCCCACAGCAGATAGGGTATTGCTATCCTTCACACACCTGGCTAGCATGTCTTTAACCTTTGGACAGAAAACAGAGACGGCATCAATGGGAGCATTGATGAAGGAAGACTTGAAAGGGTCTGCAAAGTCGCACAAGCGCATCCAGGCGAGACGTCTCATGACAACACCTGCGCCCGCTGTTCTGGCCTCCACTTCAGTTGTATGGGAAATCAACCACATGGACGAGTTAGATATGGATTCCAGAGTGACAAGCTGTGAGGCAACTTTGTCACATACCTCATCAGACACAGCTCCTGCCAAAGTTCCTGACAGTGTCATGATCAGGTCTCTCGGAAGATGGTTAAAATGTGCCAAGTAGTTCAATATCCGAATGGCAAAGGTCGATGAGGCATAAACCCGATTCCTTAACCTGTCCATCGTCCGAGACTCCCTGTTTGGAGGATGGACAACAGAACTCTTCTCTGTGAGTTCTTTATTCGTGGTCGCGACCACCACCATAGCATCTACTGCCAAGCCTTTGGACCAATGTGGGTGATCCTCTGGAGGGGAGAGTATTTTGTCCTGTCTCCAGCGGATTGGCTCAATGGTGTAGGGAGTCTTCCAAGTGTGCTGCACGATGAGCTTGGCTAACTCATCTGCAGGCGGGATAACCCAGGAAGTAGAGGGTCGAGCATGGAAAGCCTGCAAGAATGTAGATTCCTCAGAAGAAGGGTTGGTAGGCTTCCAGACAGCCCGCTGTTTCAGCATCTCCAGTATATCTCCAAAAGAGACATCCTTAGGGAGTGACCATGGGGACCCTTATCCTTCATCGTAATCTGTATCTTCAGTGAGAGACTCCTCAGGGGAGTCACCGTGCTTCCTCTTGCATGATCTCTTATGGGGTGGCTCTTCAGGGGTGGCATCTGAAGAGGACTGCGAAGAGAGGGTGCCCTGAAGTAGGATATCTTGCTGCTCCCATGCCCGATATCCCAGCATAGTGGCCTGTGTCAGCTGTGAACCAGAAGGCATGTATAAGTGGCATTTCAGTGCCGAAGGGGCTAACTGTGAAACTGCTGAGGCAAGTGCCCTCTCCATAACCTGGAAGGCAGGCCCGTCCAAAGAGGGATGGGTGCCCGAAACCGAGAAGGTCAACCTCGAAGCTGGGGTCACACCCCTCTCCGATAAGCCTGCCTCCAGGGAATGAGCCATGAGAGGACTTGGAGCTGTCAGAGCAACTGGAAATGTAGATGGCGCTGTAGAAAAAAATCGGTGCCATACTAGGGGTCACAGTGCTAACAGACCAGTCACGATCTCGAGGGTGGGTCAGCTCCAATTGAGCCGTGGACCACAGGATAGGTTCTGGAACCATGGTAAGATCCACCAGTGGAACCAAAGAAGCTGGCACCGGGGTAGGCATCAGCATCGTGGGCTCCAAAACCTATGGGGAGGTTGAAGGAGGAATATATGTTGCAGTCTGCATAGAAAAGTCCTCGGCTCCAGGTGGGTGGGAGGTTTTAGATAGAGTTGGGCTGCCTCTGGCTGCTAGCTGTTGATCTACAAGTCTCACTATGTCGAGCTCCGAAAGGCTCCTGGTGGAATGGGTTGACATCCCCGATGGAGATTTGGGATGATTAAGGAAAGGACTTAGCTGATGTCCAACAAAGGGATCAACTGATGGAGAATATCTGGTCCTGGCTAGTGTCGCAACCTTCAGCACAGTGGTCAAAGGACCAGAAGGTTGTGATGAGAGGGGGAGTGACCAGTTTTAATGGAGAGACTATTTTTGGTGCTGAAAAGGTCAGTGGTACCATGGAAGATGTCAGTGCTGTGGTAGAAGTAGTCATTGTAAGTTCCATGGTCAAGAACAGCACCATGGACAGAGTTTTGGACTCCGGTGCTGACACAGGTGTCGAAGTTAGTTTAGCCATTTTTGGTTTCAGCTCCATACGAACCTGGGCCTTAGTGGTGTTCAATTCCTGAGGATGAGGAGATGATGTTACTGACTGGCTCTACTTCTTAGACTCTTTTTAGGAGGAGTTGAGACTTCTGCCTCAGATAAAGCCTCCAAGAAAGGTTTTTTTTTAAAAGACCCTTCAGAATTAGTTTATTCTTTCACTCATCTAAGGTATGGACACTAAAGCCCTTACAGAGCTCACACGGAGGTTGAACTTTTAAGTGTGGTATCCCCAGGCAATAGACACAGGAGAGATGGCCATCAGAGTTTGGTATCTTCCTGCCACATTTATCACACTGTTTGAAACCAGTTGTGCCCTTTTGTCCAAACAACAATACCAATAGCAATGAAAAAACAGCAATTCAACAGTAGTAAAGATATACTTTCATGGCAGGCAACACACACACACACACACACACACACACACACACACACACACATATGCACATGCAGAAAGAAAGGATCTTTTTTTTTTTTTTTTTTTTTTGTTAAATTGCCAACAATGGCAAAGGAGAGAAATATCCAAGTGGTAAACAGAAAGGAAAAAGGAATACCAACGATGGTATATATAAATTACCAAACAGTAAGGGAAATGGAGGGGCTGTACCAACGATGGTACTAAGAAATATCAGAAAGGTAAAAAGGGCAGAAAATTTTCACTCGCACAAGAAGTAAAATATCAGAAAGTGTAAACGACTAAGAGTAAAGGAGTTATAAGGGATTATACAGCCAAAAGGTCAATATTTAGAGAAAAAAACACTTCACTTGAGAGCTGGCCTGACTCATCTTGAAACTCTACTTGGCAAACGAGATCTGGGGAGATGAGGAAAGGGGCACTATGGGTAACCTTAGCTTGAGAGGTTTTGGCTGGCATGGGCTTGCTATATCAACCGAGTCGGTTATGAGGATGGAACCGAGACACATCCATCATGAATGAATGAAGATTAACAACATCAGATCAGTGGTTAGTACCCAGGCAAGGAATTCAGTGCCTGTATAGCAGCAGCTGTTTACTTAACTGACTTGCTTAACCAGTGATCCCAGTGTGTAAGGTTTATGACCCAATAAAGCTGTGTACAAGAAAGAAGTGACTACTTTTAGTCTTATGTAGAGTTCCTGACAACATATTACTTTCAAGCTTACCAGAAATGACCTACCCCCACTAAGCAGCCACTGTCAATATTGATAATGTCTGTAATTTCAGGAATTAGTAATGACTGTACCACCTAGTGCCAAAGCAAAATGCTCCATCTTGTACAACAGACAAGAATCACAAATGGTTATAAGGACACTTCTTCAGCCTAAAGAAAGCATAAAAGAACATGCTAAATAATTATGTCATATTGTGAAACAAAGGAAAGTTTACAAAACAACAGGTCTAAGCTTCCACAGGATTAGGTCATATTCTCCTTGCTACTGCTGCATATCCTATTTTACACATTCACATTATATAAGATGTGTGACTTATTTAAACTTTATTTATAATACTTGTAAACCGGGATAGTGTCCTTATTTATTTATAATGCTTAGTAAAACAAACACAGGCAAGCTACCACACTAATACTAAAAAAACAAAACAAACAGTGACACGGCAGAGTATTGTGCTAAAACAAAATAAAAGAGACCAAATAAAATCAAAAAAATATTTTATTCACCCACTAAGCACTTTTGTCCTTTATTCATAGGAGTTCATCAGAATAAAAATTATTTCCTACACCACAAACATAAATAGTGCCATGGAATTAACACCAATGTTTTACTCCCTAATTGTGTCAATAAAACCTTTAAAGAAACAGTACATTACATACCAAATAACCCGTAAAACATCAGAAATAAAGATAATCACAATACAAACAATTGCAGTCTGTACCTATATCAAAAGTTAAGAGTTAAACATTGAAAAACTTTTTGTTCAAGATTTGAAACTAAAATGTATCACCATAATTAAAATATTATTCAAAAGAAGTTTACTTGGTGACCAGCACTGCCTTTTCCCCCACTGTAATGCAGTCTTGGAGTTGGTATATATAGTTAGGGGGGTGTGGGGCTGAAGCCCCCCACATTAGGTATGTGGGCTTGAAATACTGTGATGGGGCACATAGGGAAGTGGTGGCCAACTAGTTACTTTCCCCATCAATGAAATGGACGTTCGCTGAATGAGCGTTTGATGGATAGGATTCAATGTTCAGCCATTCGATGGAAGTTCCATTCAATGGCTGGACATAAATCCAAATCACAGATGGTTATAAGGACACTACTTCAGCCTAATGAAAATATAAAAGAACTTGCTAAAGAATTATGTCATATTGTGAAATAAGGGAAAGCTTATGAGAGAACAGGTATAGGTTTCCACAGGATTAGGTGTTATTATTCTTGCCACTGCTGCATATCCTACTTTATACACTCACAATAAATAAGACATGTAACTTATTTTGTCTTTATTTATTTATAATATAATATAATATATTTATTTATAATGCTTATTAACTGAGATTTCATTTTACAGTCTCTCAAGAGTTACCATGACATATGGGCAACACTCAGGATCAATCACCAGAAGTGCTGCAGTATGATCCGGGCACAATCTGCTGCAATCCATTCCAGCATGAACCTCACTGCTGTGCTATGTGGCATCCATGAGGACATGGAGACCAGAGACATATTAATGATTAGTCTTCTAACATCTGTTTAACTTTGCATTTATTTTATCATGTGTAATGTGTATGTAACTTGAATACTAGGTTATCTGTAAGCAAATGGTCTTATTGTAAAGATGTTTTTCTCTCATCTTATGTGCTTGTACTCACCCATACTATGGCTATAGATAGTCCAAACACATCAATACACTATCCCAGTAAAAATATATAATGAAATAAAATAGAATAAAATTGTCATTGCATTTTGGAGCTCCCTGAGCTTCAGCACAACAAGGACTATGAATATGCCCTAGCCTGTGTCTGAACATGCACTGTCAATTTCAATACAAGTGTATGTGTTGCACAATACACAACTTGTCTGTGAATCTTTGACCCAGATGAGGTTCTTCCTGGGGTGTTAAAGGAGTTGACAGTAACCCTTGATCCCCTAGCAGAATGTTACTGTCTCTCCTTAAAAAGTGAATAGGTGACAAATGATTGAAGGTTGGTGATAGCCCCCATGGTAAAGGTGGGTTTAAGGAGGAGCCAGGTAATTATATGCCTGTGACTCTCATTTACAATTCAGGAAAAATCAAGGATAATGCTGCACCTGCACAGTTTACACTTGTGCAGAATGTACATGCATGCACTAGCTGGATACCCCATTTAACAAGTAGCTACTCTAAGTAAATATGTAATGAATAGCAGTGTATGTGTGTATGTATGTATGTATGTATGGAAGTATGCACTGACTATTTGTACTTGTTAACTTGTTAACCAGGATGGAACACTTATCCATATGGACCTTTTTCATACTCAGACCAAGACCACTCTCTCATTAACCAGCTTGCTCAGAGTCACACAGTAGGCAAACTGAGGCTGATGGAATCAAGTCCTGGACTACAGAATAAAGCTTGTTAGCTGCTCATAGCCTTGATCCTTGAATGCACATTAAGAGCATAAGAGCAAATGCACAACATTATCTATTTAATAGCCATCTATACCATCCTTCAAATGAGGTGCTAAACCAAAACCCCCATCTACCTGAAGTGGTGGTAACTCAGGTGGATGTAAAAGATCCAACAGAACTTATTGAAAAGAGTAGGATTTTTTTATTGATATACACATTACATATTATTTAAACATTTACATATTTACATTATTTACATCTATTTACAAATCTCCATACATTACAAACTTCAATTTAAGCATTCCCCCAACTTTTTTATCCACAGCCAAAACATTATTTTCTCCATAATCTTTGTCAAAGTCCATTTTCCACTGTATTTAATTTCATTTAGTCTCTCATTCCATATAGTCCATGAAACATAAAATATTACACTGTGCATTTTGTCCACTTCTTCCTGTTTTTGTGCACCATAATAACCAAATTCTATTATGTCCATATTTACTTGCTCATATTTTAACAAACTTTTCAGACTATTATGTTTACATATTTCTTTCTGCAAATTATTAACTCTTCACATCTCAGAAGCACAAGCTCAGTAGTTTCAAACTCTCCACATTTATTACATAATCTATCTTGCTTTTTCTTGTATGGTATATTTGCCGTAACTGGCAATTTTCTAATAGACAATCTCCATAAAAAATCATTACATCCTTTATCTCATCATTATGGCTTTTTTTCTTATGTATTTCTAAATCTTTCCATGGATCAATGCAATAAAATGCTTTCATAATATTTAAGTGCCATTTCTTTCTATTTTTCTCACATATATTCTTTTTTTATTTTCTATAACACAATTTTGTTTTGGTACGCTTTCATTTCTTCATTCACAATGCTTTTACTTCTTTTTTTTAACTTCCATTCCTTTCCACAATTCTTTGTATTTATAGTATCATTTCTATCAAGTTTTTATTTTAAATTCCTTTTAATACCTTATATAAAATTAAAGATGCTGCATGTACTATTGGGTTTATTTAACCCAAGCCTCCTTGCTCTTCTTTCATATATAAAATCCCTCTCTTGACTGGATTCAGTCTACAGCCCCATATAAAAGAAAATATAATCATCATTAGTTCCTTTTCATACTTGATAGGAATCATAGATGTTAGCAACATAAGCAATGTTTCCTATTACCATGGTATTCAAGTGTGCTTTTTTCTACATAAAATCAACATTATTTCCAAAAAAAAAATCATATTTTATTTCTTTGAGTACATTATCCCACTGTTATCTGTATTCATTCCTTCCAAATATTATTCCTAAAACATTTATATATATTTCATTGAACTCAATACCTCCTATCATACCTTCAAAACCAAATCCTTTACTTTTATCTTTATTTAAACTTGAACCATTTTTTCAATTTATACTTAATTTTTCATTTACTTCTTCCAGCCATAATTTATTTTTAACAATTAATACAATATCATCAGCATAATTATACATTATTGTCAATTGTACTTCCTTCACCATTTTGTATCTACTGCTACTTGGCATTTTATTAATTTAATTAATTAATTAAGTTTTAGATTACATCAATTTGACCACCTCTTTTTTGAAGTTTACCTATAATGTTAACAACACAGAGATGTCATACCTAGATGTGTTATTAAAAAAGGACATAGTAGAAGAAATATTTGTGGCTGAAATATTTAGGAAGGAAACATATTCCAACAGTTTCCTTCATTATGATAGTTGTCACCCCCTTACGCAGAAACATGCTGTGGTAAAAGGACAATTTGTACGAGCAACATGTATGATTACTGCATGGTCAGCCTTTATTAATGAGTGCCACAATTTGAAAGAAATGCTCTTTAAGAGAGGGTACCCCTTACAGTTAATTACCAATATTATGTTTGAAGTGAGAACTAAAAGAATACAGGACCATTTTTTGCCAATTCTGGGTACATCTAATTTGAGGCCCTCCAATACTACGTCAGTCACTTCAGAGATGGTAACAGTAACAAATGTCCCCAATTTCACTCAGAATTTGAACTATCAAACTAATGATATTCCGGTTGGGAATAATAGTAATTCGCCGGAACTTGTAATTATTAACTACAACTTTAGCTTTTCTACACCTTTTTCATGTGATGCACAACACATAAGGGACATTCTCAATAAAAATTGCATGCTACTTAGTCATGAGAGGGACCTCTTTAACATTCTGGGTGAGAAACCTTTATGCATATTTAAAAAGGGACATAATTTAAAGAACATTTTTGAACACACATCTAGACAACCCAGATATGGACATATGTTCAAGTGTGAAACTTATAAATTTTGTTCACACATTTTGGAAACAGATATGTGCAGAATTAATAATGTCATGGTTAGGATCCCAGATAGATGCAGTTGTGTTACAGAGCGATAGTCTACTGCGCTATTTGTTCAAATTGTCCATGTTTTTATGTAGGTAAAACCGAACGTAAACTTAAGATCAGGATTAGTGAACATTTGAGAGACATTAGGGATCAGAGTGAAGTCAACGCTCTTGCCAAGCATATTAGAGATTTTCATAATCATAAATTTTAATTTTTCTTAGAGGTGCAAGAAAAACATAACGGGGGGGGGGGACCCACATTGCTGTATCTTCTTGAGAAGGCCAAACTAACCTGGCAGTTAAGACTAGATGCTCTACATTGGCCAGGTTTGAATGACAGCCTGTCCAATAGTTGTTTATTAAAACTTAAAGCACTGAACAGATGAATTTTTATTTTAACAATTTTATTTCACATTTTTGTACAATTTTATATGTGTCATGATGGTTGGGAGTTATTGTTTTGCTATCGGGTTGAATCCATAAGCTCATTATGTATTTTTGGGCTATTTTGTATCCATTTTGTTTCCGAGCCCCATATAAAAGAAAATATAATCATCATTAGTTCTAATTCCTTTTCATTAATTCTCTTCCCTTCCCTATTTTTATATAGTCTTCATTTTCCTGTACTTTAACCCATATAGCCACATGATTTGAAAATTCAGCATACTTAATTCATTTTTTAACTTTTCAACTATCAGATATTAAAAAATAATCAATTTCTGAACTAATTTCACTCCTTTTGTAGGTTCAATAGTTATTCTCTCATATACTTAACTTTCCACTTCTCATAATTTCTTTAACCATTTTAACATCACAACTGCTCTTATTTTTTCTTAAACTGCAATTAAAATCACCCACAACCATAATGTCCATATTTATGGAAACATATTTCTCTTTTTTGTTACAAATGCATATAAAGCTATAATTCTATACACATATTTTCCATCTCAAGTCTATTACTGTAATTCATCCTAGTTCCACCATGGTTACACCAAATATTTTAATACTTTCTTGACATAACATACATATGCCCGAGTACGTATCTTTCCCCATGTTCCAAACTGCCACACCATTCCAAAGTTTTTCAGTTTGTGTTCTTTCTTCTTCTGTTAATAATCTGATATCTTCTAAAACAATAATATATGCATCTACTGCAGCACACCATTGTAATATACCTATTGTCCTCTTAAGATTTTTCATACTGTTCACATTTAAAGCTAATATTTTCAGCCTTTAAGAACAGTTAGTATAATAAAATGTTTATCCCTTTCCTTTCTTATTTTCTCTAGACATTATATTTTTGAATTTTCTTTTCCTTTCTTTAACTCTTTTCCCTATCAAATTCTTTTATTTCTTACTGTACACCAGTCAGCTTCTTCCTCACTTGTCTTGTCTGTTTCTTTTTTCCTTGTTACTTTCTTTAACTTCATGTACAACCTCTTTATCACTCATATTTTTGCACATTTTTTGTATAACACATTCTTCTATCTCTTTCTCCTGTATAACTTAATTTTCATTTTCATTTTCTTGCACATTCAGTTCACATTCTAGCCATGAATGACCAGTATTGCCACAATTTTTACACTTTAAATCAAATGTTTGCATTATGCCCTGTTTACCACATAAATAACATCTTTTTATCACATTCATTGATTAAATGATCATTTTTCTACAAAAATAACAAGTCTTTGGTTGACCCCTGTATTTCACAAAACCCCTATTGCCGTGAACATTAATAATACTAGATACAAGCATAACATTATTATTTTCCATTTTCAGTATTACTCCACATTCACAACCACCAGTCCATAGTCCTCTTTCATCATATATTTTTGTAGTGTCCATTACTTCTTTACATATAGTTAGCAAATGAGAAAAGAATCTCATTTCTGCTGATTCTACCCTAATTTATTTTTCTTTCAGTCACTACAAAGTCTGTGACCAGAGGTGAGGATGGTGACACAGATTAAACTGAAAGTTTCTCTTGTCACTCAAAACATATAATGCATTGGCTAGAAATGTTACATCAGACAGAAAAAGAAGTTATGTCTTACCATAATGTTCCATCTGTATTGTTGATCCTCATTCAGTCATTACGTATGGGTATCGGTTCCGACCTCGGAACAAAGCCGGCCATTTTCCAAGCTCGCATCAGCTTCAAACTCTCGAGCTAAACTCTTACCCACAATCCCCCTCTCCCTGTTACCTCAGATTGAGTTTGCAAGTCAAAGAAGGTAGAGGCTACGTCTGGTCAAATAACCTAAGAGAACCGGATGGTGAGGTCCACTAGAAACCACAGGAGGAGGAAGGAGGGAGGGTCATAATAACTGAACGAGGATCAACAATACGGATGGAACGTTATGGTAAGACATAACTTCTTTATCTGATATTGTTAATCCTCGTTCATTCCTTACGTATGGGACAGAGTCCCCAGCTACCTCTATTCCTGGGAGGCTCTCATGGAAGGACATTCCTGAGCACCATAGAACCGGAAGATGCTCTTCCCTAGAGGCCAGATTAAATTTGTAATGATTGATGAAGGTATGAGGTGTAGCCCAAGTTGCAGCTGCACAGATGTCATGTAAGGAAGCTCTGGCATGGACGGCAGCAGAAGTTGCCACCGACCTTGTTGAATGAGCTTTCATGGCAGTAGGCAATGAGATATTACGATGTGTGTAAATAAAGGTCACACAGTCCTTCAACCATCTAGCTAATGTGAAATTAGCAACAGCAGATCCTAATCTAGGTGGAGAAAAGGCCAAAAATAACTGGTCAGATTTATGAAAGGACCTAGTCCTGTTTAAGTAAAAATGGATTTGCCTGTGGATATCTAGGGTATATAGGCAATACTCTCCTCTGTTTGAATGATTGGGAAAGAAAACTGGCAATTCAATGGTTTGATTAATGGACATTTCAGAGATCACTTTTGGCAGAAATGATGGATTAGTTCTCAGAGACACTCTATCTCTATGAAAAATCAAGTATGGACTCTTGATACACAAAGCTTGAAGCTCAGAAATACGTCTGGCAGAAGTAATGGTGACCAAAAACAAGGTTTTCCATGACAAATGCTTGAGGTCGCAAGAAGAGGCTGGTTCAAAAGGTGGCATTGTCAGAGATTGTAGAACTAATGATAAATCCCATGGTTGAACAGGTTCTCTAAAAGGTGGCTTCAGATGATTCACACCTTTTTTGAAGGTCTTGCACAATTTGTGGGACATAAGAGAGGAATCTTGGACACCCTCATGAAAATTAAAAATTGCAGCCAAATGAACTCTAATGGTAGAAGCCGATAGACTCGATTGAAAAAGGTCGGCCAGATAGTCTAGTATTATCGACACTGGTCCTGAGAAGGGATCTACTTGTTTATCTTTCAGCCAGCAGGTAAATCTTTTCCATTTGCTCAGATAAGTAATTCTAATGGAAGACTTATGAGATGCAATGAGATTGTCACGTACTGGTAAAGAAAGATCATTCTGCCTGGCAATCAAGGGAATTGGAGTAGCCAAGCTGTGAGCTTCAGGCTGTTCAAGTTGGGATGAATCAGGTTCTGTGGATGTGAGATCAACTCCGGGGTTGGATGGAGAATCCATGATCGATCTAGTAGGTGAGGCCAAAGGAAGGAGAACCAAATCTGTCGAGGCCAATATGGAGCTATGAGGAACACCTTGCTCTTCAACCGATGGGCTTTCTTCAGAAACTAGGGAATGAGGGGAAAGGGTGGGAATGCGTAAAGAAGACCCAAGGGCCAATCGTGGACTAGAGCGTCCCTGGGTGACTGTCCCGGAGGGGGAATCAGGGTGAAATAGTTGCTGCATTTGTAGTTGGTCGGGGATGCAAAGAGGTCGCAGCAAGGACAGCCCCAGCGGTGGAAGATCTCTGCCGCTATCAAGGGATTCAGGGACCACTCGTGAGGTCGAAGAATGCACCTGCTGAGTCTGTCTGCTATCACGTTGGAACTCCCGGGAATGTGCGTTGCTAGAAGAAAATGGTTGGTAGCAATCGCCCATTGCCATATCCTCATGGCCTCTTGACAAAGGGGGTAAGATTTGGTTCCACCTTGTTTGTTGATGAACCAGACCACCGCTATGTTGTCTGATTGAATCGCAATTGTCCCAGACGGCAGCAGGGGATGGAATGCTTGCAACGCCAGAAGCACCGCCCTCAGCTCTAGAACATTTATATGCAGATGGGCCTCCAGTTCGGACCAAGTGCCTTGGACTGTCTGTCCCTGACATAGCTCCCCCACCCCATCAGGGAGGCGTCTGTGGTCACTGTGGCCTTGGGTTGCTGAGGGAAAAAAGGGTGAGACCATTGTGACAGATTGTGTGTCATCCATCAATTTAAATCCTGTTTGCACCACTGGGTTACTTGAATCATGGCTAAAAGAGGATGCTGAAAGGGATACCATTGGGTGAGAGGTAGCCATTGTAGAAGCCTCATGTGAAACCTGGCCAGGGGGACAATGGTGATGGAGGCTGCCATGGAACTCAACAGTTGTCGAACCGAGTGAGCCATGGATTTCTCCCTTGAAAGGATTGGAATCAGTTGTTGCTTTATCCTAAAAATTCTGTGCTCTGGAATGGCAGCTCTGCAGTTTTTTGTGTCCAAGATAACTCCTATGAATTCTGTCGACTGAGATGTGAGATTGGATTTTTGCCAGTTTATGGCTATGCCTAGCCTTTGTGCAGTGAGGAGAGAGTATGCCAGGGCTTCTTCTAATAGATGTCTGATGGGGGCGGAAATGAGCCGGTTGTCTAGGTATGGAAACACCTGGAATCCTTGAAGTCGCAAGTGAGCTGTGACAACTACCATGCACTTTGTGAACACTCTGGGGGCTGTAGAGAGTCCAAAGGTCAGTACTCTGAACTGGCAGTGACTGGCTCCCGCACAGAAGCGCAGAAATCTTCTTGATGGCCTGTCCACTTTTATGTGGTAGTTCACATCTTGAAGATCTATCGAGCACATCCAATCTTCTTTTTCCAAAAGCGGGACGATGGACTGTATTGTGGCCATTGGGAATTTTTGTACTCTCACAAACTTGTTCAATACACTGAAATCCAAAATTGGTCCCCAGTCCCCAGTTTTCTTTGGCACCAAAAATAGTCTTGAGTAGAATCCGAATCCTATCTGGTCTGGAAGGACTATTTGGATGACTCTCTTTCTTAGCAGCATTTCTATCTCTAATGCTGCTTCTTCCCTTTGAGTGGGTGGAACATTGGGAAGGTTTTTTGAAGGAACGGGACAAAGATCGAAGGGGATATGATAACCTCTGGTTATAATCCTTTGTACCCAAGAATCAGTGGTGATGGTTAGCCAGGCAGAAGGGTACAAGGAGAAACGTCCCCCAACCACCTCCAGAGGAAAGGAGTTGGGCCACTCTTCAGGAGCACTGGTAGGATTGGCCAGGGAAAGAATCCCTGGAACCCTGGTTATGTGGACCCCCTCTGCCCCGAAAGGAGCATCTTCCTTGAAAGTTTCCCCCTCTGCCTCTAGGGGAGAACTCGGCCTGTGTGTCATGGAAAGGACCCTGAGATTTCTTGAACCATATCTTCCCACTCTTTTGGTTTCGGGAGAAAGCACGTTGAGGGAAAGAATAACAGACACCTATGGCAGAGAGGGTATTACCGTCCTGTTCACATCTGGCCAGTGTGCTTTTAACTTTGGGTCCAAATAATGAGGAGGGCTCAATGGGAGCATTAAGAAAGGAAGCATTAAAGGGTTCAGCGAAATTGCACAAATGCATCCATGCATGTCGTCCTAAGACCACAGCTGAAACTGCTGCTCTAGCTGATCCTTCTGATGCGTGAGATATCAGTCGCATAGAGGAGTTAGATATTGACTCAATGGTAGCCAACTGAGAGGCCACTTTGTCACGGACCTCATCAGACACGGCACCAGCCAAGGTTTCAGAGAGCTCAGAAATCAGATCACTTTGAAGCCTGGTAAAGTGTGCCATATAATTCAGGGACCTGATAGTAAAGGTCGCTGATGCAAAGGTGCGCTTCCCTATC
The DNA here is from genome assembly GCF_019279795.1 of Protopterus annectens. NCBI lineage: Eukaryota > Metazoa > Chordata > Ceratodontiformes > Protopteridae > Protopterus > Protopterus annectens. Next base: position 80,787,458 of record NC_056748.1, on the reverse strand, counting down.
CTGTCCAGAGCCCAGGACTCTTTGTTAGGCGGATGGACTGTCTGGCTTTTTTCTTCTGCCAGATCCTTTTTTGTTGCGGCCGCCACCACCAAATCATCCACAGGAAGACCTTTTGACCAATGGGGGATCCATAGCAGGAGGGGACAAAATCTTATCTGGCCTCTGAGGAATAGCTTCAACAGTATCAGGAGCCTTCCACACATGCTGCACGATAAGTCGGACAAGTTCATCGGCAGGTGGAGTAACCCAGGAGGAAGGGGGCCGGGCACGACAGGCCTGCAGGAACACAGATTCCTCAGAGGTTGGATTAGAGGACTGCCAGTCACCTCTCTGTTTCAGGATTTTGAGGATATCACTAAAGGATACCTCAGAGGGTGACGGAGGGGATCCTTCCCCCTCATCAAAATCTGTGTCTTCAGTGAGGGTCTCCTCTGTGGAGTCCATGTGCTTCCTCTTACATGAACTTTTCTGGTGAACTTCCTCAGCGGGAGAAGCTGGGGAAGACAGCGGAAAAGGGGTTTCCTGTGGGAATATGTCCTGAGGCCCTTGCACCCAGTGTCCACTCGGTGCGACTTGTGAAACCAGTGTACCAGAGGAGGGCAGAGGGATAGACAGTCCAGTATCGCCAGCAGCAGCGAAAGCCTTCTCCATCAGTTGGAAGGCTGGTCCACCTGAAGAGGAGTGCATGTCTAGGACAAGGGTCATCCTTCCCCTAAGTGGCTCAGCCTGCCGACCTGGAGTCCCTGGATGGCTGTGGAGCATCAAACTATGCATGTCACAACTGATGTCCTGGGTCGTAGCAAAACTTTCCTGCCATGAAGGCAACTGCAGTTCCTTAGTGGGATCCATAAAGGGAACCGCAGAAGGGGAAGACTTTGCTATATCCATGGACTTCAAAAGCAATGAAGGAGGAGAATAAGAAGGGGTCTTTGGAGACGGGTGATCACCTCACAAGGAAGGATAGTTCCTGGGGGGTGGGATACCTCTGGTGAAGAGTACCTGGTCCACAAGATGCAACACATCATGTTCAGATAGGCTTCTAGTGGACCTCACGGAAACTGAGGGAGAAACAGGCCTGTCCACAGAAGAGGCAAACTCGATGCCCATCTCACCAGTCCACACCGAGAACAATGGTGCCAAGAGAGACTGGACTACAGGAGTCTGCACCAAAGAAGTCATCAGTGCCGAGGTCATGGTCTGCACCGACACAGGGATCGGTGCTGAAGTGGTTGTCGGTACCAAAGATGGAACCGACAAAACTGGAGTCAACAATAAAGTTGTCGGTTCCGAGGAAGATCACGGAGCTGAAGTGGTCAGGGTCTGCGCCGACTAAATGGTTGGTGCCGATACAGTGGTAATAGTCTGAACCAAGGAGCCCCAGCCCCTCGGTGCCAATATAGTGAAGGCTGCAAGAGAAGACTGAGCCAAGATCACTAATTGAGCCAAAGGCCTCGGTGCCGAAGGTCTAGGCACTGAAAGCACTGGGGCTGACTGAGTGAGCTCCGGAGCTGAAACTTTAGCCTTTTTAGGTTTTGGTTGGTGGGAGACCCCAGCCGGGGACGAAGGCAAAGATTTAGCCTTGGTAGGAACATCCAAGATTTTCTTATGGGCTCTAGGAGGGGTTGAGGCCTGTGACCCAGAAATAGCCTCTGAAAAGAGAGATTTAAGAAGTCCCTTCAGTAACAGCTTGTTTTTCCTTTCCAACAAGGTTCTATTTGAAAAATTCTCACAAATAGTACAGGGCGGCTCAACAGACAAATGGGACGCCCCCAAACAATAAATGCACAAAGAGTGTGCATCAGAAGTAGGTAGTTTGTGTCCGCAATGAGAACACAGTTTAAACCCCGGACTACCCTTTCTTATCTGCCATAATAGCTAAAATAGAAAGCAGAAAAGGATACCAGCAATGGTACAAAAGAAAACCCTAAGGTATGAGAAAAAGGGAAGAATTACCAACAATGGTAAGGGGAATTTACCTCATGGTAAAAAGATAGAGAAAAGAGAAGAAAAACCTGAAGAAAGTATGATCACTAGATGCGATAGGGTAAGAGACAATGAAATAGAAACTTTTCTGGCAGAAAAGTAGAATAAATGGTTATTAAACAACAAACAACTGTACTTAGCTCAAGAGAAGCAGCTTGACATGACCGAATGGCAATGCGGCAAACGAAATCTGAGGTAACGGGGAGAGGGGGATTGTGGGTAAGAGTTTAGCTCGAGAGTTTGAAGCTGACGCGAGCTTGAAAAATGGCCGGCTCGGTTCCGAGGTCGGAACCGATACCCATACGTAAGGAATGAACAATATCAGATCATGTAGTATAAAGATGTGCTATCTGCAATTCATACCATAAAAACAATGCATATGAATAGGCAGTAGTATACCCATTATAAAGTCACCCATAGAACTGACTAGGCACTAATTTATGTCAGTTTAAATAAGTTGCATTGCTTACATGTGTAGATATTATTCCAAGTACACAAAACATGAAGTGCAATTAGAGTACTGAAGTGTATAGTCTTGAGCGAGGGTACACCTAATGTCCTAACTGACAGTTTTGCTCAATACAAAAATTAGAAAGTTGGTAGATTTGTGCACAAGCAGGAATTTAGACATACAAGATCTAGAACATACTATCTACAAGCTAACAGACAAATGGAGAAAACTATTTAAAGAATTAAAAATCTAATCAGAAAGAACAGTGGCAAAAGTTATGGGGGCTGTCATCACTCACTTTTGAAATATAGGATACTCTGTTGCAGAAGGTGGAAAAGTAAATTCTCTAATTCACTTACGTTATTCTGATTAAAAAGAAACACAAAGTAAAGAGGATGCTTGAAAAAATCATCAAGGGGCAAAAATATCATTATGACAGAAGCTGAAGACTACCAGATTTGCAAGTGAAAATAAAGTAGGCATACAAATGCTAGGGGCAAGTTTACAGTGGGAACCAGAAGTAGTCTTGTAAAGCAGATGAAGCAAAATCCTATGCTGTTTGTGTGGAAGATGGAAGCTATATGGGTAACCACAGACAACTGTGTAAGGCATATCTGTCACAGGGAAGGATTCATGAACTTTGTGCTTCATGGAGCAAAGTTGATATACATAAGAATGGCATCAGAAAGCCTTCATGATTCATAAAGATAGCTACACTATGAGGTAAGCCCCTCTTTGTGACTGTCTGTATAACAATATTACTCTATGCACAGTACACATGAGACTGACTCCCCTTCCAATGACTGTATACAGTTCAGTAACACTACGACAACTCCATATGTACTGGTCCTTACTGCATAACTTATGCATATTAACAGCATCTGACTGCACTGATCCACCTTCCTGCTGATACACTGATCAATCCATAGAGCTAAATAGCAACCTCAGTACATAATTAAAATAAATAAAAATAAATAAATAAATAAATAAATAAATAAAACATTGTTGCACAGTGAGAAAACCCTACTAGCTATGGAATATCCTATTGTGCAGGCAAACTTGCTACCACAACCAAGCAAGTCTCACAGCACTGGATCTAATCATTACATTAGTATGGCAATAACCTTAGCTCTGCTGTTGTTCCTAATGAATGAAGACGTTTTACAAAATGCTGCTGTGTGACAGTGCAGCAGGGACCAGCTAATGAGTAAGGTATGTCATACTTAATTCATCCAATTATTCCTGACCTTAGATACTTAAGTATTTTCAACGTCTTTCTAGACCATGTGCTTAGTATGTACCTATAAGTCTATGGTCCTATAAATTTTATTAAACAAATTCCCAACAAATGGACCTGTTCTTGTTCTCTAGTGATTAACTATAGATCTGATGTTGTCCATTTCTTTCTTCCTCACTTCTGGTTTAGGATCCAATATCAGATCCAATTCAACCGCTTTTACAAGACTATGATCTGAGCCTCAAGCTCCCTCCTCTCCCATAATGCCTCATTCCTACTCTAACCCTCAGATCACATTGCCACCATTCAGCTCAAACGTGACCTTTAGCTTGCACTGTTTTTTTCTCTATTTTTTTTTCAGTATTTCTTTGTGATTACTTAATTAACCTAATTAATCCCTTCTTGTTATTCTTACAATAACTCCCCTACTATAGTTTTCCTTTTTGCAGCTTTAGGAACTCTTCCCTTCCTTTTGCCTTCTCTTTCAGTGCTTTGGCACTTTTTTCCTGTAGTTTAAAAAATGGGTTTTAAATAGTTTTTTTGTCTTTCCTCTTCTCTATAGCCTGTTATAGCATTACTATAGAGTGTGTGTGTGTGTGTGTGTGTGTGTGTGTGTGTGTGTGTGTGTGTGTGTGTGTGTGTGTGTGTGTGTGTGTGTGTGTATGCGTATGCTTGTGTGTACCTGGTTTTTGGCTTACCTACCAAGATGTCAGACAAACCAGATAAGCTAATAGGGTTCAAAAGATGCACTTCTTGTGGGCAAAAAATTCTGATGCCCACAAGAAGTGCGTTTATTGTCTGAGGTCCAAGCATCTGTAGGCAAACTGTATTATATGTGTGGTCTTCAACCCAGGCACCCCCTTGGACCACTGGAACAAACAAATCTTGAGGGGATTTTGCCTGCTTCTGGAGCTCAAATTCCCACCAAGTCATCAAGCTCTGAAAAAAGAGCCTTCTCAGCTTCCCCGGGAGCTTTTTCTCATGCAGAGAAAAGGCAAAGGCTATTGGATCCAAAGTTCTTGGATGTGAGTACATCTAAAGTTCCTTCTGATCCTATAGTCCAGTCAGATAAGATTATAGATTCCTTGTTTTCACCGGATCCAACTATGGTCATTATAGAGTCTCCTACTCCAAGAAAGTCAACCTCTGTCCAACAGCATTTGGTCCAGGGTCTCAGAGCCGAACACCAGTTTCAGTATCAAAATATGCATCCCCTAGTTCCTACCTTCAAAGTCTTATCGCCGACAAGATCCAGAAACTCCTCGGCTTTCTCTAGGTCATCTCAGAGCCTTCTTTGATCAGATACGGACAGGATAATGTGCAGCTTTCTAAAGGCACAGATTGATTTGGGACTTCAGCTATCTCCATCCTACCCAGGATCCGTGAAATCTCCAGCACCTTCTTTACATGCTCCTCTTCCAATTCAACCTATTACTTTGGAATTCTAGGATCCAGTTTCTCCAAGGGAGTTGTCGACGGATCCAAGGATAATGATTTCCTTGCCTCCATCAGGGTTTCAGACCAGCTCAGCTCCAATGCCGTCAGAGCACAGCAGGTCTCAGATCCGAGATGTCAGTGCTGACTCCAAGGGACAGGTGTCGGGTCTACCCTTGTCATATCTGTCCCTTACCCTAGGAGCTTCAGCCTTCGACAGCTTGGGTCTGATACTATCTGGAGGCTTTAGATTCGGGGTAGATTCTACTGTTTTTTCCCCAGGTAGCCTCAGCTCTGGGAGACAAGGAGAGGGTTTCCCCGAGTCCATCAGTCTTTTGGGTGATAGAGAGGACTGACTTTCATTAGATCTAAAACTTTGTCCCATCTCGCCCCCCCCCCCCGATCCTACCCAGATCTCTTCTGAGCCCTGACCCCATCCATCCTGTCCTAGGTCAGCCCCCAAAACTAGCCTTCAGACTTATACTACCCCAGGGGGGGCCCTATATTTTCTGATTCTTCCCCTGAGCAACCCACAGGAGAGGTACATCGCAAGAAAAAGTGCAAGAGGAGGCACTTAGACTCCCCTTTGGAGTCCTTAACTGAGAACATTGACTTCGATGAGGGAGAGGGATTCCTCATGCTCTCCACCTGGACATATCTCCTTTGGAGACATCCTGGAAATACTGAGACAAAGAGGTGGATGGTCCTCCCAGCCTCCATCTTCTGAGGAGTCGGTGTTCTTGGAGGCATTGGAGGTGGGCCCATCTACGTCCTGAGTAACTTCCTGGCAGATGAAATTATTAATCTAGTTTCTGGGTGGGAGTGGAAGGAATCTGACACTATGGAGCCTATTCCAAAATGTGCAGACAAGTATCTAAGCTAACCTAGTGACAGACTACTTCACTGGACCAAAAGTGTGTCCACTGATGCTATTGTGGTGGCAGCAGCCGCAAATAAGGAGCTGGTCGAGCAGAGATCCACAGTCCATGAACAGGGAGTCCTGGGCTTTGGACAGACATGGGAAGTACATCTACACCTAAGCCACTTTTGAGCTGAGAGCTTTAAACTAACTGGCCCATTTTACTTGTCTACAAAGACACTTGGTCAAGGAGCTAACCAACTCTCTTACAGAAACCTTATCGGAGGAGGACCTCAAGAGGGTGTCTCCCCAGTTGGCTACTCTTACTTCCCTAGTGAATTTCTCAATAAGGTTAATATCTAACCCTGCAGAGGGTACCTCTTGAGCAGCCAGAACAGACATAGCCTTGAGGAGACATGTCTGGATGAGGCTGCGTGGGTTTATGGAATCTTTTAAGGCATCTTTCACTAATGCCCCCTTCAATGGTTCCTCCTTCTTTGGACCATCTTTCAAGAAAATTCTCACCCACAGTGAGCAGGAGGGAAAGACCTTGTCTGCAGTAGGGATAAAAATTTTCTACCCCTCAAAGGACCTTTTCAAGGAATCAACGAGGAGCTAAGAAATTTTGGTTCAAAAAAATCTCAAGGTTCTTTCCAGGATCCTCAGGAAGATTCCTCTTCCAGAGGCAGAGGAAGAAGATTTAACAGCAGATGCTGCCCAAGAGACAAAGGGGGTCCACAAAACCGGGACTTCAGAGAACCCTTCTCTGACAAGCCCTATCAGTGCTCCTTAAGGGCTGCACGACTGTCCTACTCTGGAGGCCGATGGAGGTTGTCTATCATTGCACTCAGATAACCGGACATATCTAACAAATGACCACCCTGATATACCACAAAGTCAGAGGGAGTTTGCCTTTCAAGTAGTTCAAAGACTTCTTGAAAAAAGAGCCATCCAAAAGGTCCCAACCAAACATCAAGGGTCTGGAACTTATTTGCACTTCTTTTTGGTGCCAGAAAAAGACAGGGGACCTACAACTGATATTGGATCTAAGCAAGCTAAATCTGTATATCAAGGCGTCAAAGTTTCAGATGGTCATGATCCAGTCCATCTTGCAACTTCTGTACAAGGATGAATTGATGGGCTCTGTAGATCTCCAGGATGTGTACTATCATATCAAAATAGACAGATGGTCCAGGAAGCATCTGTGCTTCTGGCTGAAAGCCAATCATTATCATTTCAATGCCCTGCCCTTTGGATTCACTACAGCCCCCCAGGGTGTTTACCAAGTTTATGACAGTGGTAGCAGCTCACCTAAGACTGCAAGGATTCCATGTGTTTCCTTATTTGTACAACTGTCTCCTCATGGTGCCAACAAAGCATCAACTCCTCCAGACCACAGAGCATCTACTGCAGATCCTCAACCTACTAAGAATCACTATAAACCTGGCAAATTAAAAATTAACTCCTGTGCAAGACCTGGAGTTCACAGGAATGAGATTGAACACAATTTCACAAGTTACCTTAACATAGGGTTATATCTCTGAGGCAACAAGTAGAGACACTTCTGGACATGCCAGCTCCTCCTGCACTGCTAATTCCGAGAGCGCTAGATTCAATGTCAGCAGCAATAATTCTGGTACCTTTAGCAAGGTTTTTCATGTGAGTACTGCAATGGACCCTTGCATTTCAGTGGTCCATTCTATTCCATCCTTTATTGGTTCCTATCAAACTAACCTCAGTTTGCAAATGCCATCTTTAGATGTGAATGCTATAGGATGACTTATATCTAGCCAGATCTTTTTCGCTTCCTCCTCCCACAGCCACAGTGACCATGGATGCTTCCCTGTTGGAGTGGGGGGCATTATCAGGAAAGAATGATCCAAGGCAGGTGGTCTCTGACAGAGACCAAATAGCATATAAATGTCCTAGAGATGAGAGCAGTTCTTCTGACATTGCAAACCTTCCATGACTCCCTCCCTCTGGGGATGATAGCAATTCATACAGACAATGTCAGTTGTATTGTACATTAACAAACAGGGGGAATCCATTCATACCCTTTATGCAGAGAAGCCATGAGAGAGTGGGAATGGGCAATCTCTTCAAACCACTTTCTCCTTGCAACGCACACTCTTGGAGAGATCAACTTACTAGCAGACAGACTCAACAGGTCCATTCTGAGCCCACATGAATGGTCTCTCAATGAATCAGTAGTAAGCCAGATTTTCAGCCGATGGGGCCAGTCAGGGAATCTGTGAGGGATGCTCTAGTCCATGACTGGGCTTTGGGTCGCCTATATGCTTAACCTGTAATACCTTTGATCTCAAGAGTTTTACAGAAATCCAGAAGATTGAAGAGCTCACTTATTCTCATTGCCCTCTTCTGGTCTCGTCAGGTTTGGTTCCCCTTTCTGAATTGTATTCCAGTCAGTATCTGATCTCTCACCCATCAGAACATCAGCCCCCCCCATCTCCAGTCCCTTTGGTTAACCGCTTGTTTTTTCCACTTCCAATGATTCTAACAAAGTCCAGGCTAGCTTCGCCAGTCCAAAAGATCATTCTTGCCTCTCAGAAACCTTCCACAAAAAAGGTATACAGTAGCAAGTGCAAAAGATTCTTGATTTGGGCTTCCCAAACAAAATATTGATCCTTTTTCAGCCTCCATATCAGATAAAAATACTCCTTTTTCTGGCTTCACTTTTCCAGGATGGAGTTAGTTTCTCTACTATAAAATTGCAACTGGTAGCAATTTCAAACTTTCACATTGAAAGAGATTCTACCTTTTCATTCAAGCTAAGTAAAGCCTTTATGAAAGGAGTCTTCTTACTTAGGCCACCAGTCAAAGATCCTTCTCCTCGTGGGACCTGGCTAATGTCCTCCAAGGTCTCCCTCAGAAACCTTTCAAACCAGCCGATTCTTGCAATATAAAGGTTTTATCTTGGATAATAGTTTTTCTTGTAGCTATAACCTCTGCAAAAAGAGTATATGAATTTCAGACATTGTCTTCCAAGTCACGATACATTATTTTCCAAAAAGATAGGGTATCTTTAAGAACTAACCCTTACTTTATGCCGAAAGTGGCTATGGAGACAAATATCAACCAGACTATCCAATTATCAGTTTTCTTCCCAAACCATTCCAACAAGAGTGAATACATGTCACATCTCCTTAATGCTCATAGGCAATTGCATTTCTATTTGCACAGGACAATGAAACATCAAAAATCTGAGCAATTATTCATATCCTTCTCACCCAATCATTTAGGCCAGGCAGTGTCAAAGATTACTCTCTCTAAATGGATTATGAAATGCCCCTTCTGGCCTTGTCAGGTTTGGTTTCCCTTTCTGAATTGCATTCCAGTCAGGATCTGATCTCTCACCCATTACTTTTGACTTCATCTTTATTTTAACATTTGTGTTCTTTATACGTATACTCCTTGATTTTGTATTTGTATTTTAAATTGAATATTTATGCTTTTGTATACTGTATATTCCATACTTTACTTATGTTATATTCTGTTAACTGCTTTTGGAGGTTTTCTCCCTGGGTCTCAACTGAAAATGGGCTCTGCTTGGCCCAGTGGACTTCACCAGTCATCAGACTGGAAATAAAATAAATACATTTTTACCATTTAATCTTTAAACAGTATGCAAATACTCTATCTTCCAAAACAGCATTCAACGAGGTCTATGACCACTTCATCTGCTATTTCTGCCACAACTTCTATTGATGAAATTTGTGCTCCAGCAACTTGGTCCAGACATCACACCTTTGTATCTCACTATAAGTTAGACATTGCTTCCAGAAGTAGCGCATCCTTTGGCTCCACGGTGCTCCGGCATATCCTTCCATAAGGACCACCCAGGGAATTACGTAGTTGGGGACTCTGAACCAAAAGTGAAGAACAATGAAATGGACAACATCAGATTTAGAAGTTATGTACTTAACATAACTTGGCATCTGTGTTATCCAATTTCATTCTTCCTCATGTCCTTCCCATCTGTCCCCCAGCCTAATTGCTAAGAGACATCTAGAGGAATTCAGGAACCCATAGGTTCCTAGTCTGAGCTCCAGAGTATAGCTACTTTTGTACTATATTACCTTTAAGAGGATAGGTATATAGGTTCATAGGTTCATACTAGGCTATCTGCCCTACGGCATTTATAAGCCTAGCCAGAGTGTGTTTGGCTTTTGCCACCCATTTTAAATTAATTTTGCTATGCCCTTTTTCGAGGTTAGTATACTGTGCCTCTGTCTAACACTGACACAGAAGTGATACCCAGGGTAAATCTACTATCTCCCATCCACTCATCAAGATTCCTCTTGAAGAGAGTCAATGAGGGACTCTGCCTAACCTGGACTGGGATTTTATTCCAGAGTGAAGGGAGCCTCTGGGTTATGAATCTGTCCCTCCAGCATGTCCTATTTATTTCAGTGCTGAGGTTCAAGTCTCTCGAGCGCGTAGCTCGATGGGATTTGGATTTTCTGAGGTGCAGCATGTCCATTAATTCCGGGTTGGACATGGCTTTATACGTCAGGCACAGATCGCCTCTGAGCAGGCGGTATGCCACTGAGTAGAGCTGGAGTTTCTTTAACCGGGCAGTATATGGCATCTGTTTGAGCCCTTTGATCCTCTTGGTGAGGTACCTTTGGGGTCTTTCCAGTTGCTGCAGGTGTCTGGTAAGGTACATCCCAAAAGGGGCAGTGAACTAAATTATGGGCCTGATGAGGGATGAGTAAAGAGGCACGATGACCTCCCCTGATCTAGATGTGAATCTCTTCATGATTAGGTGGGCTATATAAAATGTTTTTCTAACCACTTTGGCCACGTGGTTTTCAAATGAGAGATTGCTATCAACTTGGGTCCCCAGGTCCCTAATTACTTCTTCTGTACTTAATGGATTACCACCTATGTGGTAATTTGTGGGCACTTTGTTTTTGCCAAAGGGGATGACTATATACTTTTTGGTGTTTAGTTTGAGGCCATGGCTCTGGCACCAGTTGTATGTTTCTATGAGGCCCTTTTGGAGGATGCTTGTGTCAGCTGGAGAGTCGATTATGGCACCCAGTTTGCAGTCATCTGCGAACTTGGTCAGCCACAGTCCTTCCGTGTTGGCCTGTACCTCCGAGAAATATATACCGAACAAGAGAGGTCCCAGGACTGAGCCTTGTGGGGCGCCACTTGTAACTGGTTTGGAGTCTGACATGGCTCCAGCAATTCTAACCATGTGGGTTCTGTCCTTGAGCCAGTTTGCAACCCATCTAGTGACATAGGGGTTTATATTTAAGCTGGTGAGCTTATCTATAATGCCAGAGTGGGGTATTGTATCGAAGGCTTTTGCGAGGTCCAGGTAGGCTGTGTGGACCACCTTCCCCCTGTCAATGGCCTTGCTGACTGTTTCAAAGAAATCGACCAGGTTTAAGAGGCAGGATCTGCCCTTAACAAAGCCAAACTGGGTAGGATCCAGTGTCTGTAGGTCCCCAATATCTTTATTTATGAGGTCCATGATGATCCTTTCCATAGCTTTGCAGACCAAGCTAGTCAGGCTTATGGGGCGATAGTTTCCAGGATCCGTTGAGGCACAACCTTTGTGGAGAGGGACCACTGTTGCTGTACGCCACTCTTTGGGTACATATCCTGTAGTAAGGCTGAGATTGAACAGTAGTTTTATGTTTGGGTTTAGCTCTTCTTGGAGTTCATGTAGGATGCAGCCCGGGACACTGTCTAGTCCCATTGATGCTGTACCTTTTTGCTTTGGAGAGGCGGCTCTTACCTGAGCATCTGAAATGTCAGGGGGGCAGCACTCTGCTGGGATAGATATTTGCCCGTTTGGTGGGGGGGGAGAAGTTTGCGCTAAACCTGTCAGCTAGGATGTTGGTAATGTCTGTGGGTTCGTGTATTTTTGTCATTTTGGACTAATTCTGAGCATATCTGGGAATTCCCACCCAGGTTCCTAACATAACTAAAGAAAGCCTTGTGATTATCCTTAGTGTCCTGTGCAATTTTTCTCTCGAAGCTGGCCTTAGACGATTTTATGAGTGCCCATAGTTTTTTGCTAATACTGATCAGAGATGCCTTCCCTTTTTGGGATTTTGCTCTATCATGTAATAGCTTCCTCCTTCTATTGTATAGTTTGTTTATGGCTGGGGTCCACCAGACAGGACGTCTGCCTTTGGAGGATTGGGTCTTGGTTTTATTTGGGATTGCATGATCCATGCATTCCAGAAGGTGTTCATAGAATGTGTTTATAAAGGATTCTGCAGTCTGGGCCGTATTTTCCACAGGCCCGGGGGCTTTGAAGGATTCCACCTCGGTTTTGAGGAGTGTGAAATTTGCTTTAGAAGTTTTTCACTGTGGTTTTCTGGGCAGGGGGTGGGGTTGGGATGTGAATATCCAGTGAGATTAGTTTATGGTCTGATCTTACCTGTGAGGGATACACTTCTGGTCTGGAGCATAGAGTCCCCATGTTGGTGATGATCAGGTCCAGTATGTTTTCCCCTCTTGTGGGAGTGGTAACAAGTTGTTCCATAGCATTTGAGTTTATAAATTCTAGGAACCTTTAGGCTAGGGTGTTGGAGCTAGAGTAATGCTCCCAGTCCATGTTTGGGTAGTTGAAGTCGCCCAATATAATGGTGTTTGGAGAGACCTTCATATTTTCCAGTGTTCTCAGGAAGGTCGAGTGGGGTTCCTGGGTTTGGAAGGGTGGTCTGTAGCAGGCTATAAACTGGAAGGCAGTTTTACCCACTGTTAGTTGCACATGGATAGTCTCTGATGCTTTGTGCTGTGCCACCAACCTGGAGGTGCGGGTATCCTTGACGAATATTGATACTCCCCCTCCTTTTGTGGTTCGGTCCAAGTTTTGGGGCCGAAAAGCATGGTATGAGGTATAACCTGGTAGTGCTGGGGTGCTCTCGGGAGCCTTGAACCAGGTTTCTGTTACTGCATAGATATCGATGTTCTCCATGCTAAGGAGAGTTTCGAGTGCATGCATCCTGAGGTTTACACTTCTGGCGTTGAGTAGCATTACTCTTAGTTTCTTATCCCTTGTGATACCTATGGAGGTGGGTTTGTCTTTTGAGCCTTGCCTAAAAAAAGCACTATGGGGGTAGTATTTCTATGGTAAACTGTTCATAAAGCAGCAAACTCGATCTGAGGGTTAGAGTAGGCATGAGGCATTATGGGTGAGGGAAGAGCTTGAGGCTCGGATTATAGTCTTGTAAAAGTGGCTGAGTCGGATCTGATATCAGATCCTAAAGCATAAATGAAGAAGAATGCAATTGAACAACAAAGATGCCAAGTTATGGTAAGTACATAACTTATAAATTCTATCACTATGCAAGGAAAGAGTTGATCCACACAACTATAGATGAATCAGCCTCAAGTGTACTCTCAGTAAAATTATGGAATAAGTCTAAATGGAACTTATCCTGAAAGACCCAGGAGACCTCCTATTAACATGCAGAACAATATGGATTTAATAAATGAATAACTAGCCTTCTCACTCTGGTGATGTTCTTCAGAAAAGTGACATGAGCGTTTGACAAAAAGAGTCATTTTGGATGTTGCATATTTTGACCTTGCCAAAGCCTTTGGTGCTTTTCCTCATAAGCAGATGTTACTGTATTGTACATTCAATTACTTCATAATCAAATAGATGGGTAATGGGATAAATGATGGAGCACATCAGGCCAGGGTTTCACATTATTTACTTACATTTGTTAATCATGTAGGTTAATTCATATTTTGACTTTTTTAACCACACTTTTCAAATGTCATGGAAGTAACTAACAGCATCCCTTAGGAGTCTCTGGAAGTACCCTTTTATTTGGCCTTTTCTTCACAAACAGACATACATTTGTAAGCTTGAATGCCAAGCTTACACCTTACTGGCCTTCAAGCCGCATGATTGCCCTAATCCTGTGTTAACATTTTTAACTTTTCATGTTTGCATTAAGATTATTTTTTCAAGGAAGTTAATGACTAACTTGATCCTGTTCTAAGGGGGAGCTTATTCCAAAATATTGGAAAGTGTTGGTCAACGTATCTGTCATGTTTTAGTCTAATAATGATATTTAGTTTTAGCATTAGGTTCCATGATCTGGTGTTGACTCTCCCAACATTGCATTCCAAGCACAGACATTTTAATAGGATCAGATGAGGCACTGTTCTATAAACCAAACAGAGGTCAACTTTAAGAAAACTGTAAGAGATAGAATAAAATAGCAGTTCCTAAAGCCTTCCAGAGTGGTTCAGTGTCCCAGCTCTGTGATTTTTCTAGTAATGAGTTATTGTATCTTTTCTTCAGACAGTATGCCCTTTAGAATTAGAAGGGTTGTACGTTATGGTTTTCTGACTTTGGTAAATACACACTGGCGAGCAGGAAAATACAAACTGGCAAACCTACAGTGACCAGGCGGAGAGCACAAGACACCACACACTACATGAACTGCTGAACTGTAATCACAGTCACCACTTAGAATGAAAATAAAACTTTATTTACATAAAGCGCTTTTTGTCTCGCTATTAGCGAGACTTCTTCAGACAACATTAACAACCAACCTTAACCTTTAAATACATAACTAAAACTAATTGTTAATTAATTGATAGGTAAAACAGTTAATTGTTAAAACAATTATTAAAACAATTGAAGCAATTAAAACACTTGTCCCAACCACCAATCGAAAACCCAGTAATGTTTTTTTCTTCTCTCAAAGACTGTTACATTCAGCTGAACAATATTTGATAAATAATAAATCAATTTACCACTGCTATAAACATTAATCATTAATCCTGTCATTCATACCAGTTAATCCAACCTAAACCTAATGGATGAAGATACACATATCTGATCAGCTTGCTATTAGCAACTATAAAAACCTCTGTATAAATACAAATATATCTATTTAACTTATTTATGCATCTACGACAATTAAGGGAACATATTTGATATAAGAATATTAACATATTAACATATAGAAAATCTACATACAACTCCCAGATGTTTGCTATTCTAAACATACCTTTCATGCATTTCGGATAAAATTTGATATTTAATATTTAATATTAAATAACTAAAACCTCATACCCTCATGAAAATTCATATTTCTTCAAGTTAATATTAAAACGTTAATAGTGAATAAGTAATCCTCCTTACATACATAAGGTCCATAAATTAAGTGAAAAATACATGAAAAATAAATTAAATAAAATTGATAAACTTAATAGTCTACCACCTCCCCTTTTTTCTTCTCTTTTTTCCTCCATTATATGATGTTTTTGTTTGTTGTTATTATTGCTACCAAAATGTTACCTTGCAAGACTCCTTAATTTCAGGATGCAAATTATTGGATATATTTCATTCAGACCCGTATATTGGCATGCTCTAGATCTCAGTTGCCATTTCAATTCTAGTTTTTCCAGTAATAAGGTTGCTGGACCTCCCTTCATATCAAATGACACACAATCAATAGCTCTAAACTTGAAGAAATGGGTAGGATATTCTTCTACGTGTTTAGCTAATGCACTATCCTGCTTCCCAGTACGTATACTGTACACATGCTCATATACCCTTCCTTGAGCTTCCTATCAGTTTTCCTGATATAGAAAGCGGGGCACCCTTAACAATGTGCCAGGTAGATAATAAGAAGTTATGTTCTTACCATAACATTCCATGTTAGTTGTCTTCTTCTCGCCTTCTTTCTTGCTGGATGGGTTCGGAGCCGATCCTCGGCTCCGACTCGGCCTATACTATAGCTCGAGAGCTATTTTTACCGGCTCGAGGCAGCCCTATATCCCACAATACCATGCGCTAACTCCCCAGATCTCGTTGGTAGCTAACACATAGTATAAAATTATTATTATTATTATTATCAAATACGGTCTCCCTGCTGGCAACACTAATGATACGGGGTAACCGTGAAGGACTGTGTAACATGAAATAGAAGGACTCAGAGACCTTCAAGTCTGTCCAGGCTAGGGGGCAGGAGGGAGGGATGCAAGAAAGAAGGTGAGAAGAAGACAACTAACATGGAACGTTATGGTAAGAACATAACTTCTTAATGTTAAGTTGTCATTCTCGCCTTCATTCTTGCTATATGGGACAGCGTCCCTAGCACCTTGGTCCTGGGTGGCTCAACGGAACAGACTCCTGAGTATGATGGAACCAAAGTCAGCTCTATTTCTGGAGGCTATATCTAGCTTATAATGAGTAATAAAGGTATGTTGAGAAGCCCATGTAGCTGCTGCAAATATGGCATCTAATGGTAACCTTGCTTGAAAAGCTGTTGATGTTGATAGTGCCCTGGTTGAATGAGCCTTAGGTCTAGACGGGAGTTGTTTGTGTCTCAATTCGTAGACAAAGGTAATGATGGATGTCAACCATCTGGAAAGAGTTACCTTTGATACTGGAAGTCCTTTCTTTCCTTCAGCATAAGAGAGAAAGAGCTGTTCTGACTTTCTGAATTGTTTTGTCCTGTCTAGATAATACCGCAGCTGGCGATGAACATCCAAGGAATGTAATTTCTGTTCAGCCCTGTTTGAATAATCTGGGAAGAAAACAGGCAAGTCAATAGTGTGGTTCAGATTTGATTCAGAAGAAACTTTCGGTAGAAAGGAAGGATTCGTTCTGAGAGTTACCCTGTCTTTATGAAAAACCAAATAAGGGGGACGGACAGACAAGGCCTGGAGTTCCGATACCCTTCTGGCAGATGTTATAGCCACCAAAAACAGAGTTTTCCAAGAGAGAAGTTTGAAGGAGCAAGAAGCTGCAGGTTCAAAAGGAGGGAGAATTAATGATGTTAATACTAAATTTAGATCCCATTGTGGAGGAGGATCCTTAATGGGAGGTCTGAGCAAAAAGATGCCCTTGAGGAAAGCTTTACAGAGTTTGTGGGACATAATATTTGTTTCCGATAGCCCCACATGAAAATTGGCAATGGCCGCCAATTGTACTCTGATAGTGGCCGATGACGATCCTGAATGAAAAAGCTCTGCCAGAAAATCTAGAACTTTATGAATTGGTGCATTAAAAGGATCTAAGGACCTAGCTTCTGCCCAGAATGAAAAACGCTTCCATTTGTTCGCATAAGTCTTTCTAGTATTGGACTTATGGGAAGCAAGAATTATATCACGGACAGGAAGAGAAATAAAGGGAAGCCTGGCTATGGTTAGAAGTGGAGCAACCAAGCTGTGAGGTTGGGGGAACGAAGAGACTGGTGCAGCTTGCCCGTTAGATGGGTCAAAAGGTCTGGAAGGGGTTCCAGATGCCAGGGCTGTTCCAGTAGATGACGGTGCAGGAACGGAAACCATACTTGTAGAGGCCAATACGGGGCAATGAGGATCATTTTGGATCTCAATGCGGTTGCTTTCTGAATTAATCGCGGAATCAACGGAAAGGGGGGAAATACGTATAGAAGACCCCGAGGCCAATCATGGACGAGAGCGTCTCTGGGGGGATGGTCTGGTAGAGGGAAGAGTGTGAAGAAGTCGAGGCAAGGCACTTGCTGTTTTGAGGGGTTGCGAAAAGGTCGCAGCAAGGCTGGCCCCACTTCTGAAAAATTCTCTCTGTTACCGCTAGATTTAGAGACCACTCGTGAGGCATGAGAATTGTTCTGCTCAGTCTGTCCGCTATGACGTTGGACCTCCCGGGGATGTGCATTGCTATCAGAAACTGTTGAGAGGAGATCGCCCATTGCCAAAGTCTGAGTGCTTCTCGACATAGGGGGTAGGACTTTGTTCCGCCCTGCTTGTTTATGTACCACACTACAGACATATTGTCTGTTTGAACTGCTATAGTCCCAGTGGGAAGAGAGTCCTGAAGGGCTTGCAACGATAAAAGCACTGCTCTCATCTCCAGGACATTTATGTGCAGGTGGCATTCTAAATGTTGCCATGTGCCCTGGACAGTCCTGCCCTGATAGTGCCCCCCCCCCACCTGATCAGGGAGGCATCCGTTGTCACCGTGGCAACTGGAGGGGGGAGGACAAAGGGTCTGCCCTGAAGAAGTTGAGGGGAGACTATCCACCAGGAGAGGTGTCTCTTGCAAGATGGAGTTATCAAGATGTTGTGAGTCATTGGGAGCTGTTGAAAGGACCACTGAGAAAAAAGCATCCACTGGAGAATTCTCATGTGGAAGCGAGCTAAGGGGAGGAGAAGGATCGCCGCTGCCATGAGGCCTAATGTTTTCAGTACTAACTTGACTTGAATTCTGTTGGACTGAAACAGTAACTGAACATTCCATGTATGTCTGTCACTCTCTGAGGTGGTAATGTTGCAGACATTTCTCTGGTGTTTAGTACGGCGCCTATAAAGTTTATAGATTGACAAGGCGACAAAGAGGATTTTGCAAAATTTATGGAAATACCTAGTTTGTTGCAAATGTGAATGGTGTAATCCCTGGCTATTATAAGATGCTGCTTGGTGGTAGCAGTAATGAGCCAGTCGTCTAAATATGGAAACACCTGGAATCCTTTTTGTCTCAGGTGAGCCGTGACCACTGCCAAGCATTTGGTGAACACCCGGGGGGGCTGTGGTGAGACCAAAGGGCAGAGCTCTGAATTGGTAATGACTGGCTCCCAGCCGGAAGCGGAGAAACCTCCTGGAGCGCCTGTGTATCTTTATATGATAGTATGCGTCCTGAAGGTCTAACGAGCACATCCAGTTGTCTCTGCCCAAAAAGGGTAGAATGGACTGCAGTGTTACCATATGAAATTTTGTCTTCTGCACAGACTTGTTCAATCTGCTAAGGTCCTAATTGGGTCTCCAGTCTCCTGTCTTTTTTGGTACCAAAAAGAACCTGGAGTAAATTCCGGATCCTAGCTGGTCTGCTGGGACTGCCTGGATGACTCTTTTTTTCTAACAGCTTTTTTATTTCTAGCTGTGTCTGACCCCTTTGTCCGGGTAGTACGTTTGGGAGGGGTCTTGGCGATTGGATCGGAGGGGAAATGAAGGGGATTTTGTAACCCTCAGATATAATCAACTGTACCCAATTGTCTTGAGAGAGGGATTGCCAGGCTTCCGGGTACAGAGATAATCTTCCCCCGACTGCCTCTGAAGGTGGACAGTCGGGGAGCGTCTCAGGGATGCTGAAAGGGTTGGTCAGGGAAAGATTCCCTGGAACCCTGGTTCTGTGGACCCCCTCTGGCCCTGGGGCGGCATCTATTATTATTCCCCCCTCTGCCCCTGGTGGGAAGTTCACCATGTGCGGCAGGCACGACTCCCTGTGGTTTGCAGAACCACATCTTTCCACCCCTCTGACCTTTAGGGTAAGGTCTAGATGGTGTGGAAAAATGGACTCCCACGGCAGAGAGAGTCTTACCATCTTGCTCGCACCTGGTGAGGGTATTCTTCACCTGAGGTCCAAACAACTCTGAACCATCAAAGGGAGTGTTGGTGAAGGACGCCTTGAAGGGATCAGCAAAATTACAGAGTCGCATCCAGGCGTGACGTCTCAATGCAACACCTGTGCCTGCGGCCCTACTCGCTCCATCGGCTGCATAAGAGATAAGCCGCATGGAGGAGTTGGCAATGGAATTCAGGGTAGCCAGCTGGGAGTTAATCTTGTCCTGATACCCCGCAGCAGAAGGATCCTGTATGGTTTCACCCAGTTCTTTGAGCAAATCTCTCTGAAGGCAGGTGAAATGACATAAATAGTTCAGCGACCGCATGGCAAAGGTCGCTGAAGCAAATGTCCGCTTACCGTACCTGTCCATGGTCCTGGACTCTTTGTTAGGAGGATAAACAGGTACAGAAGGATCAGCTAATTCCTTCTTAGTGGCGGCTGCTATCACCATAGCATCTACCGAGACACCTTTGGTCAGAAATGGTTTGTCCTCCGGAGCAGAAATAAATTTAGAGGGCCTCCTAGGGGTAGGTTCCATTGAGTCAGGAGCTGCCCACGCCTTTCTGGCCACTACTTCCATCAGTGGGTCGAAAGGAGGAGACACCCAGGAGGTGGAAGGGTGGGACCCAAAAGCGTCAAGGTAAACCGACTCGTCCTTGGAGGGTTTAAGGGTGGACCAATTCCCCCTCTGTTTCAGGATCTCTAGGATGTCTGAAAAAGAGACATCCTCAGAGGGGGATCTCGGGGAACCCTCCAACTCATCCAAGTCGGTGTCCAAAGTGAGAGACTCAGGGGAGTCTACGTGCTTCCTCTTGCACTTTTTTTTCCTAGGGGGTTCCCCTGAAGCTTCAGGGGAGGCCTTGGAGGAGGAAGAGACACCCAAAGTGGGTACCCTGCGCTTTGGATCCCTGCTATCAGTTGCAAGAGGATGGCCAGAGACCGTAACAGGCACTGTAGAGGGAGGGGCTGAAGAACCCAACCTTGGAGCGGACACTGGATCCAGCACGCTCCTCATCACCTCGAAAGCCCCCCTATCAGGCACCGAAGACAGTCCTGGCTCCGAAGACACCCGAACCGCTCCCGGCACCGACAGAGAAGGCTCCGAGAATGATGTCGGGGCCGAACTAACCAGAGCCGATGCTCCGAGAGGGACAGCAGGGTCGGACAAGGGTCCGATGCCACTCGCCCCCTTGGAGCCGACAATGGAGTCTCGGCGCCCGGACCTCTCCACGGACGGTACCAATGAAGAGGTCGGAGCCAACGACGCCGGAGCCGAAGGTGGAAGTATCGGCTCCGACATGGGCAAGGTTACGGTTCCGACGAACACCGGCTCTGAACTCGACTGGAGAGTTGGAGGAGGAATCGAAGGCGGTACAGAGGGAGCCACAGTCTGGTGAGACGGGCTTTGGAGCATTTGGGCCATTGCCTGAGATTTTATGAGTCTACTGACCACCCTCTCAATATCGTGGTCGGAAAGCCTAGACGACCTGGAGGAATGAGTCCTATGACTCCGCTCCGATAGGAGGGGTGATCTTGGAGCCGATCGGACGTAATCTAATGAGGGAGATCTAGAGCGCTTGTGCGCTGACGTCAGCTCCGATACAGGTTTCGGAGCGGGTATGATCTTGCTCACATCGGCTCCGACTGGAGCCGATGTCGGAGCAATCTCAGTTACACCAGCCCTCGACTCAGAAACTGGAGCCGAGGATTTGGCGGGCTTAGACGACTTCCCCGAGCCCGACTTGGACGGGGAGTCATCGGGCTTCAATAAGCCCCTCAAAATAAGCTTATTACGATGCTCCTGCAGGACTCTTGAACTAAATCCGTGACAGACGGAACAAGAGTCCTGCAGATTCAAAGACCCCAAGCAGTAGACGCAAGAAGTGTGACCGTCTGTCAGATACATTTTCTGACAGCACGAGTCACACTTCTTGAATCCGGAGACCTTAGCGTCTTTGGACATTGTCCTAGATACAGTAACACAGTCAGCACACACACTCACTCGACTTACACACAAGGGGGAGTTAAGGGGGCTGACTAGAACAACAACAACACACACACTCGAAGGGAGGGAGTAAACAAAAAACTAAAGCCCGTATGCCCGATTATAAAAATTAACTAAAGGGGTGAGTAGGGCTTAATGAAAAATCACTAATAAGTAAAAACAATATCGAAAGGGAACTAATGTAGGTAACTAATCTAAAAAACTACCTCAAAAATATAGAAGACTTGTTAAATTTCTTTTACTGACCTGAGCCGGTAAAAAAAGACAACCTCGCAGTGAAGCGGCAAACGAGATCTGGGGAGTTACCGCATGGTATTGTGGGATATAGGGCTGCCTCGAGCCGGTAAAAATAGCTCTCGAGCTATAGTATAGGCCGAGTCAAACCCATCCAGCAAGAATGAAGGCGAGAATGACAACTTAACATCACCCTTTGAATTACAATCAAACTTTTGTGTGCACTTATACTTGGTTTCTCTGATACAAAAATTTCTGCCCACATCCATGTAAGAGCACCTGCCACATTTGTAAATTCCTGTTCTATTGGATCCTTCAATACATCTCGTCTTCATTCCCAAAAGTGTCTTTAGATTATATCCTCGTTTAAATACCACTTTGGGAAGGTTTTGGAATTTGGGAACCAGGGTTGGGTCTGATTTGATATCCTAATTTTTATTAATAATTTCCATAATACCATATCCATCCAAATTGAACATGGTTATAAACCTGGCACCCAACATAGTTTCTTCTGGTTTCCTAACACATTCTGGGGAGGCTTCTAAAATACCCATTTCAGTGTTGTCACTCAAAATGAGTTTATAGAAAACTTTTGACCACTTCTGCTTCACTTCTTGTATCAATTCTCCAATAAATGTTGCTGGGTACCCCCTTTTGAGAAACATTACCTCCAGTTTCTCACATTCTAATAGGAATTCACTATCCTAGGATACCATTCGAGCTGCCCTTACCAGTTGTCCCTTTACTACAGAACGTTTCTGGAATAAGGGATGACAACTGCTAAAATGCAAAAAGGCATTAGAATAGGTATCCTTCCTAAATATACGAGCTGTGTATGAATTTATTTCTAGGTCATTCCTTAAATCCACATCCAGATAGTTTATACTCTGTGAATTGAAAGTAGATGTGAATTTTAGAAACATTGTTGTATTATTAAAGTATGTTACCAGATCGGTTGCATCCCTGCTGTCACCTTCTTTCATCATAAATATATTGTCCAGAAAGCATGTGTACAGATAAATTCTCCTATTGATGTGTGGTACTTTTTGTATATATTGCCTTTCCCAGTACGCCATCACTAAGTTGGTGAAACTTGCCCCACATGGGACCCCATTGCTACACCTACCTTTTGGACAAACAAATTATCATTAAATGTGACAAAATTATTAGATAATACCACATCAAATAATTCAGTCAGCAGGGTGATCTCATCATTAGGGGCTCCTAAATCATGCAACAATAAGCTCGGCCATTCTATACCTTCCGTATGGGGAATAGACATATATAAATCTTTTACGTCTATCGTAAGGAAATTCAAATTGCTATTGAATTCTAACTTTTGAAGGGTAGCTAAGAATGACCACGAATCCTTACAAATCTGTGGTTGTTGTTGTACATACTTTTTTAAATGACAGTCAATAAATTTTGCGCATGCATATGTAATGCTGTCCCTTGCATCCACCAATGGTCTCATTGGAGGATTCTGTATAGACTTGTGTATTTTTGGGACACCAAACAAGATCGGTATTTTGGGGGCTGGCATACATAAGTAATTGCAAGTATTAATATCAATTCTAGCTTCAATGAATAATTCTTCCAACCATGATCGTATTCTCCCATAAGCAACATTCATCTCATTCCTTGACACCTCTACATAAGTGTCCATTGAAATGATCTCTTCCATTTTCTCATGGTAGTCTGCCTTATTCATAATAACTAGCCCCCCACCCTTGTCTGGTTGCATGACTCTGACCTGAGCTTGCTGCAGAAGTGTAAGAGCCTGTTTTTCTTCTCTGGTAACATTACTCAATCTAGTCATTCCCTTTTTTTGTGTTCCTAAAATATTATAGAAATCTAATTCATAAATCCGCTCGAATAACAGTAATGTTGGGTGCAGAGGGGGGCAGAACGTACTAGATATATGAAAGGGTTTACTTAAATCACTGTCCTGACCAAACGTATATTGAAAATTCAATTTTCTTGTAAACAGTTTCAAATCCACTACTGAGTCTGCAAAACTAGCTTTTCTCGCTGGAACAAAAGTCTGACCTTTAGCCAATAAATCAGCTAAAATAATGTCCACAGTTAATATAGAGAAATTAAAAATCTTAAAATCACCTTGGGGGTTAAGCATGACTTTGCAGTCAGTGGTTGATTTTTCTACTTCTTCCCTCATTGTTGTTTGTGGGATGCATTGTAGGTTACCCGAGGCAGACCCTGCCTCAGGTTGTAGCCCGAGGCTTGCTTCCGAAAATTTGGCCCATTATTTGGTTCTCCAAAATTGTTAAATGCTTCTCCATTACTTCTAGCATTTCCTGAAGGTGGGAATCTCCCTTCCGAGTAATCATTCCACTGGTTCTGGCCTTCCTGTTGTCCTGCATGGCATTCCTTGGAGTAAGTTCTGTTTGATCATTACATGCTTGGGTCCTGCCTCCTCCAGCCGGTAAACCAATCCCCGCCCTTGTCTGTGATAAAGGGGGTTTGGGATAGGCTAACCCAGTTCTATATGCCTCCCTGTCCCTGTTAAGTGTTTTTTAATTTGATTGCCTTCAGTTTATTCAAATACTGGTCTATAATGGAAAAAGTTCTTTCATACTCATATTATACTGCCCAAAATCCAAATACTTCTTTATGATAGCATCCAATGGTATGATCGCATAGGTTCATATGTTTATAGGTCGGTACTAGGCTATCAGCCCTAAGGTCTATACAAGCTTAGCCATAACAATTCCCTGGCTATTTCTTCCCACACTATTTACTTCCCTGGACCCGTGTCTAGCAGGGTGACTGACGTGATCCCCGGGGTGAATTTCCTTTCTCCCATCCAATCGTCAAGGTTCCTTTTGAAGAGGGCCAAAGAGGCAGTTTGCTTGACATGTATGGGCAATCTATTCCAGAGTCTGGGGAGTCTCTGGGTCAGGAACCTATCCCTCCAGCATGTTTTGTTTATTGTGATGACAAGGTTTAGATCCCTGAAGTGTGTGGCTCTGAGGGATTGGGATTTCTTTATGTGTAGCATGACCAACAGCTCTGGGTTTGACATGGCCTTGTATGTTAAGCAGAGATCGCCTCTGAGTAGACGATATGTGACAGACTATAGCTGGAGTTTTTTAAGGCGGTCAGCGTAGGGCATCTGCTTTAGGCCTGTGATTCTTTTAGTGAGGTATTTCTGCGGCCTTTCCAGTTGTTGCAGATGTCTTGAGAGGTACATATCAAACGGGGCGTTGTATTCTATAATGGGTCTAATGAGGGATGAGTACAGTGGGACAATGACCTCCTTTTTTCTGGATGAAAAGCCCTTAGTGATGAGGTGTGCCACATAGAAGGATTTCCTGACTGTTGTGGCAATGTGGTTATCGAAGGTGAGACCACTGTCCACCTGTGTCCCTAAGTCTCTTATCACACTTTCGGTGTTTAGTGTACTGCCACCTATATGGTAATTCACGGATACATGTTTTTTCCCAAAGGGGATAACTATACATTTCTTCGCATTGAGCTTTAGCCATGGCTCTGGTACCAAGCATCTGTTTCTGTAAGGCCCTTTCCACATCATTTGGGGATTCAATAATGGCTCCCAGTTTGCAGTCATCTGCGAACTTTGTTAGCCAGAGTCCCTTAGTGTTGGTCTGTACTTCAGAGAAGTAGATGCCAAACAAGAGGGGTCCCAGGACTGAACCCTGAGGTACTTCACTTGTCACTTGTCTGGAGCTGGATTTGGAGTCAGCTACTTTTACAGTGTGGGTTCTATCAGTAAGCCAGTTAGCAACCCATTGGGTGACGTAGGGATTAATGCCCAGCTTAGTAAGTTTATCTATGATTCCAGAGTGGGGGATGGTGTCAAAGGCCTTGGCAAGGTCTAGATAGGCTGTGTGGACCATCTTACCCTTGTCCATGGCTCTGGAGATTGATTCGAAGAAGTCAATCAGGTTCAGGAGACAAGATCGGCCCTTCCTGAACCCAAACTTGGTGGGGTCCAGTGTTTGAAGGTTGCCAATGTCTTTGTTTATAGGTTCCATGATAATACGCTCCATGGCCTTGCAGATAAGGCTTGTCAGACTGATGGGATGGTAGTTTCCGGTATCCAAGTTGGATCCCCCCTTGTGGAGTGGGATAACTGTAGCTCTGCGCCACTCAGTGGGCACGAAACCTGAGGTGATGATCTCATTCATTAGTGCATCAGCGGCTAACTGATAGTGCTTAGTCATGACTTCCAACAGTTCAATACCATGCCTATTGAACATTTTTATTAAGTCCTTGTAGAACAGGGACCCTTCCACCAGACCAGTCGGATACTGCCATGACCTGAGCCCTTTCGGAACAATCCCCTCACTGATGCATTCCTTGAAATAGGAAATCTCCTGTTGGTTCTTCTTAAATTAAACATTTTTGCATCCAAAGTTTTTAAATTACTTGTGATGCTTACAACATTATTACCAAACCCTTCAGCCAGACACTGCGCGTTGCTGCTGCTCATAAATACTTGCAACATGGGGACAGCTTGCAACCAACTATTCAGTTTCTGTCGTGGAGTACCAAAAAGCCCCAAGGGTTCATTTGGGTTATTGTCCATTGTACTTCATACACTGTGAGCCTCAGTATCATCATTATGGAGCTCTGCTGGAATAGTGTAAGTGCTTACATTCATAAGATTATTAGACAGATCACCGGAAAGTCTATTAGTAGTATTTATTCTAGTCCCATTATTTCCACTTGGTGGTTGGGTTGAGGGCACACCCCCAGTCAATGCTTCAACTCTAGAAGCCAATATTTCAACCTGTTTAGTCAGCTGTCCTACGAGGGCCGTCAACTCTACGATTCCCCCTTCTTCTTGTTGAGTGACAGTTGTACTGGTCTTCTGAATACTCTCCATGCTTGACACCAACAACAAACTAGCGAGCAGAAAAATACAAACTGGCAAACCCACAGAGACCAGCCGGAGAGCACAAGACACCACACACCACATGAATTGCTGAAATGTAATCACAGTCACCACTTAGAAAGAAAATAAAACTTTATTTACATAAAGCGCTTTTTGTCTCGCTATTAGCGAGACTTCTTCAGTCAACACTAACAACCAACCTTAACCTTTAAATACATAACTAAAACTAATTGACAGGTAAAACAGTTAATTGTTAAAACAATTATTAAAACAATTGAAACAATTAAAACACTTGTCCCAACCCCCAATCGAAAACCCAGTAATGTTTTTTTCTTCTCTCATAGACTGTTACATTCAGTTGAATAATATTTGATAAATAATAAATCAATTTACCACTGTTATAAAGTTTAGTTATTTAATATTAAATATTAAATATCACATTTTATCTGAAATGCACGAAAGGTATTTTTAGAATAGCAAACATCGGGGAGTTGTATGTAGATTTTCTATATCTTAATATGTTAATATTCTTATATCAAATATGTTCCCTTAATAGTCGTAGATGCATAAATAAGTTACATATACATATTTGTATTTATACAGAGGTTTTTATAGTTGCTAATAGCAAGCTGATCAGATATGTGTATCTTCATCCATAAGGTTTAGTTGGATTAACTGGTATGAATGACAGGATTAATGATTAATGTTTACAGCAGTGGTAAACTGATTTATTTATTTATTAGATATTGTTCAACTGAATTTAAAAGTCTGTGAGAGAAAAAAAAACATTACTGGGTTTTCGATTGGTGGTTGGGACAAGTATTTTAATTGTTTCAATTGTTTTAATAATTGTTTTAACAATTAACTGTTTTACCTATCACTTAATTAACAATTAGTTTTAGTTATGTATTTAAAGGTTAAGGTTGGTTGTTAGTGTTGTCTGAAGAAGTCTCGCTAATAGCGAGACAAAAAGCGCTTTATGTAAATAAAGGTTTATTTTCATTCTAAGTAGTGACCGTGATTACAGTTCAGCAGTTCGTGTGGTGTGTGGTGTCTTGTGCTCTCTGGCTGGTCTCTGTAGATACACACAGGTCCAAGTGTGAACCACTGTTTTTTACTAGTCATAGAGCATTAATTGTAGTGTTATTTTTATGATCTGACCATTTATTCTGTAATCATAAATGAGGTATTTGAAGTCTAATCATTATACATTTGCTGACATTAGAGGTTAAGTTATTACTACAGCAAAAGGAATGTACTTCGGCAGGCAATCTTGCAGAAAGATGTTCAGCATCTTTTATTGAACCAGTTATGTTATCCACTTTACAGTCATCAGCACATTTGATTATTCAAAGACTATTTACCATTTTATATCTGAGAAGAATAATATGAAAAAGACTGGCCCTGGTATGCAGTCATGTGGGACACCACTGGTACCTCCTACAGAGACAAACAGGTAACCCCCCAATCCTGACTTGTTGCATCCCATTACTTAATCACTGTTGTATCCACTGAATGACATATGAATTTATATGTAATGCTTTTAATTTGTTAGTGATTGCCTTGTATGGAATAGTGTTGAAATCCTTAGTAAGGGCACATGTAGAACGAACTGTCACGCCTCTGTCAAGTGTTGCTGCTATCTCCTCAAAGAATGCTGCAAGATTCAATAGGCAAGATTTGCCCTTAACAAGCCCATACTGGTCCTTGGCAATATAAGTCCTGATTTTGGGTAAGCTCCATTGTTACTCCACAGTTTTACAGAGAATTCTGGTCAGGATGATGTGTCTAAAGCTAAGTCTACTGTGACACACCCTTTGTGAATTGGTGCTACTACAGCCTGTCCCCACAGGTGGGACAAGTCCACATGCTAACATTTTGTTTTATATAAATTGAGTTTCTTAAAGTAGGGGAAAGAGTTAAACTATGTTAACAAGTGCAAAAAATGTAAAAATTCATCAGGATGGGCTTGACAAACTATACCCCTGTTTTGACAAAATGCCATCATTTATAGTGTTAAGAAAATCAGCACTATTCATAGTAGGAAGAAAAATAATTAATGATCAAGCATAAAAAAGTGACAATGAAATGAAAGATCTGGGAACAACAGCATATAATAAGCTAATATTTAACTAATGTGTAGCAAATAAATTTAGAAAAGTTAAACTGGGAGTGCATCCAATATTAAAGGGCATATTTAGTCAATCATTCACTTCTGTTCTTCTCTGAATAGCCCACTATTGAGTATTGTGTAGTATTGTGTAGCCTTTATACTTGTCAGTTAAGAGAATCAGAAATGATACTGATGTTCCTAACTAGGGAAACACTGATGGCAGAAATTATGATCTACTCAGAAAAAGTTATCATTATTCTCCATATCCTATCATAAGAGATCTCTGCTTAACATTTCCGCTATGAATTATCAACATCCAGATAAAGCTACAACTAGAAGAACACACCTGTATATGTGTCTTCTTCAGAGTGCAGTAAACAATTAAAAATTTTTTTCTGAAGGATAGCAGGCCCCCTTACACCCTCATTATACACTTGCTTTACTAATTTCATAGCTGCATATCTGTAGAGAAAAGAAACAAAAATTAAAGACAATGAATCACTGTTGGTGTTGTAGTAGAAACAGTGGTGGCAATGATTGTGTGAAACATGCACTAGATTTGGAAACTTCCTGTTAACAAGAAAACAAAAAAGAAAAGAAAGAAAAGAAAAGAAGATACATTACTCAATAGCTATTAGACTTATGTAAAATGTTACCTCTAAAATAAGGTCTAGTTCATTAACATTTTTGAATATAACTGTAGAACAGAGCATGTTTACTGTATCCCTAAGAAGCATTTCAAGGACTGAACGTGCATATAAATAGCAAGCACAAGCTAGCTTCAGTGCCATTTTGAAAGTGGAGCCAGAGATTGAGCATGTATGAGTGTAATAGCTAGTTTGTATATAAGTTTACCTAAGTTACAGCTATTAAGCCTCAATCTTGATGGGTTTGTACATAACAAATCTGCTTGAACAGAACCCACAAAGTCTCGTCTATTACATCCTGACTAGACGAGCGACATGGTGTCAGAACTGGGATTCCAGAGACTGCTTTCCAGAGCTACAATGTGCAGAGTTAACAGTGAAATTAAACTAAGAGAAACGAGTATGAAAAAGAGCCAGAAAAGAACCAAAGGTAATGAAAACTTGCATAGTTTATTTTATAAAAAAGATAAAATGGAATATTACAAAGGTAGAAATGGCACTATTAAACAAGTGAGGAGAACAAAAGGCTTATTGATTAAACAAAATGTTTAAAATGGAGAGTTTTGATAAAACAAGCATCAGAAAAGTACATAAGGGGTTTGGAATTACCTCGGAATTGCAAAACGGGCATGTTTAAGGCAAAACAAGCATGTTTAAAGCAAAAAAGGTATGTTTAGAGTAAAACGAGCATAAGAAAAATATAAAGGGCAAAAAAAGAGATTAAATGAGCAAAACGAATATAATAAGGGCAAAAAAGGCACATTAAGCGTAAATAAAGCAAGGTGACTGCATGCTTTTTGGCAGAGTGTATTGTGTATGCACCAGAAGTATATGAGGGAAAAGGTGAAAACTGCCATATTGTTGTACAGGCTGAATCAAGGGAAGACCTCGAGTGTTTGAAGCGCAAATTCAGAGAAATGTATAACCCCCAGACAAATTAGAGAGGCATTTGTTTTACACAAGAGATCAGAAACCAGGGGAAACTTTTTGCAGCATATACTACTGATCTAAGGAACAAAGCTAAAATCTGTCGGTTTGGTAACTTAAAAGATGAGTTGATAAAGAAGAGGCTTATATGTAATATTAATAGTGCTTCTATGAGAAGGATTTTGCTTTGTGACAGTGATTTAACGCTAAGCAAAGCTACTGAGATTTGTCAAATCCATGAAGTTAAAGAAAGGGATACAAGTATGCTTGCAAGTGATAAGAGCATGGTTTCGGCAGGCTCCAGAGCAAATGTAGACAGCATGCCGCATGTGGCAAACAGAAGCAGGCCTAAGCACATGGCAACCACAGCACCTGCTGATTCTCCTGGGAAACCACATAGTTTTCCAGCAAGTTCTAAGAAAGGAGCATGCTCAGTGCAGTATAAGCTTGAATCAACAAAACCCAAATCTAGCTTTATAGTTAACTGTCACAATTGTAATACCAGTCATAAGTCTAGAAGAGAGAAATGCTTGGCATTTGGTCAGCAATACCACAAGTGTAAAAAATGGAACCATTTTCAAAGGTTTTGCAAATCAAGTAAACTTCACACAGTTATAAAGAAGGGTCACTCAAAAAAGCAGGTTGATCATATAGAGAGCTGCAATTCTGTTTTCTGTGTAGATGGTGCATCAGTAATTGGTGAAAAGGTTAATGCAGTGAATTTGTTGGCAAAAAACAAAGTATTTTGTACTGTCCAGATCAATGGTAAATCCACTGAGCTCAAAGTAGACACAGGTTCAAAGTGTAATGTCATGTCAGCAGACACATTTGCTAAAGTAAGAGCTGATGAACAATACAGTGTGGCTAGTAGTGGAAAACTTGTTGCTTATGGAGATGAAGAAATTCAGACCAAAGGCTCAGTACTGCTTTCATATTATTTGGCTAGCAACTGTTACACCTTCTTATTCTATGTAGCCCAAAGACCTGTGCAGTCATTACTGGGACTCAAAGAAAGTTTAAGAATGAATCTGCTTTCTTTTACCAAAGAAGTTAATCATATAAGCACATATCCTTGTTCCAGTTTTTCTGAAGCCATTTTCTCAGAGTATGCTGATGTTTTCGATAAGTTGGGCAAACTTCCAATTAGACTCAGAAGTCAGTTCAGTGGTCAGACCGGCAAGAAAAGTTTCGATAGCTATGCAGGATAAAGTTAAAGCTCAGTTGGATAAAATGGTGCAGCAAGGTGTAATTTGTCCAGTTACAGAACCAACTGTATGGGTGTCATCCATGGTAGCAGCCCACAAGAAAGGCTCAGATGAAATCAGAATATGTATTGACCCAAGAGATTTGAACAAAGCATTAAAGAGCCCACATCATCCAATACGTACAGTAGAAGAATTTGCAGCTGTAATACCAAATGCAACTGTTTTTTCTGTCTTGGATGGAAAAAGTTCATTTTGACAAGTGATGCTTGATCGCAAATCCTCATTACTGACTACTTTCAGTACCCCTTTTGGGATGCCATTTGGAATGAATTCTGTAAGTGAAGTTTTTCAGGGTGCAGTGGAGCAAATTTTTTCAGGTTACCCTTGTGCCATAATAGTAGATGATTTATTGGTTGGAGGCAATGGTGAAGCAGCATGACAGAAACCTTAAGAGAGGTCTAGAAAGAGCATGTGAAGTGAACTTAAAGCTTAATCCTCTAAAATGTAAATTCAGACTACCAAAAGTTACATATGTAGGTCATTTATTTACCAGCACTGGCTTGAAACCAGACTTGTCCAAGCAAGCAAGCAGCTATTCTTGAGATGACAGCATCTGATAATGTTCAAGCTCTACAATGTTTTCTTGGCATTGTCAACTATTTAGGCAAGTTTATACCAGACTTCAGTGAGTTGAAAGCACCTGTGAGAGAGCTGATGCACAATAATGTTACATGGTCTTGGATGGAACAGCACCAGATAGAATTTGAAGACCTTAAGCAAAAATTGCCACTCCACCTACATTAAGACACTATGATGTTAATAAACCAGTAACTCTTTCCTGCGATGCTTCAAAACTTGGTTTTGGCGCAGTTATTCTTCAAGAAGGCAGACCAGTAGCCTATGCATCTAGAATCCTTACCCAAACTGAAATGCAATATGCTCAGACTGAGAAAGAACTTTTGGCAATAGTATTTGCATGTTCAAAGTTTCATGATTATATCTATGGTTGAGCTATTCAGACTGAAACTGATCACCAACTTCTAGTTACTATTTTAAAGAAGCTTATGCGTTTAGCTCCAGCGAGATTACAAATAATGATGCTCAAACTGCAAAACTACAACTTTAAAATGGTCTACACAAAAGGCAAACTTTCTTATCTGGTTGATACCTTATCCAGATCACCCAGAAATACAATGGAACGGTTTGACACAGAGAATTTTGACTTTGATGTAATGGAAGTGTGTCATTTTTCTACCACAAGACTTGATAAGCTGGAAGATCATACAAAGACTGGTCTAATTTTGCAAAAGCTCAACCACTACATTAATGTTGGATGGCCGTCAAAGCAATCTAGTGTAGCACCTGAAGTGCAAACCTATTTTCCTCACAGAGATGAGATGTTGATGGAAGATGGCATTATTCAAAGGTCCTAGAATTGTTGTTCCTGGTTCCTTACAACATGAATGCATCCAGATTTTGCATCATGGTCACCCAGGTTCTGAATCTACCAAAAGAAGGATGAGAGAACTAATATTTTGGCCTTCTCTAGTAAAAGACATTGATAAAAGTACTTTCTCCTTGTTCAGTATGCAATAGTACTAAATCGCATTGGCAAAGAGAATGACTTCAGCTAAGTCAAGTTCCTAAACTACCACTGATACATTTGAGTGGGTAGACGTTTATTCAAACTGGTTTGAAATAGATTTACTACCTAACCTAACGTCCACTGCCGTTATCACTAAGTTGAAATGTAATTTCTCAGTCCATGGTAGTCTACACAAAGTTGTTTCTGA
Source organism: Protopterus annectens (assembly GCF_019279795.1). Taxonomy (NCBI): domain Eukaryota; kingdom Metazoa; phylum Chordata; order Ceratodontiformes; family Protopteridae; genus Protopterus; species Protopterus annectens. Next base: position 80,754,355 of record NC_056748.1, on the reverse strand, counting down.
CAATGGTACTCAATTTACTAGTCAGTTGTTTTGGAAATTTGCAAGAGAATGGGACTTCATACATGTTACTAGTAGTACAGAATGGGACTTCATACATGTTACTAGTAGTCCAGAATATCCACAGTCAAATGGATTAGCTGAATGTGCAGTACAGAGTGCAAAGCAATTACTTGAAAGTTCAAAGCTTGACAATACTGATGTCTTTTTGAATTTACTCAATCTCAGAAACATACCCCGTGACGATATACTTGGCTTGCCTGCTCAGAGACTTCTATCCAGGCAAACTAGAGAAACATTGCCTATTAGCTACAGTTTGTTGAGGCCTAAAGCTAAGAAAAACAGAACCATTACAGCCCAATTATTCAGGTAGCATTCTTTCCAGAAGTCCAGCTATGATAAATTGAGCAGATTTCTTCGCCTGTTGAATGAAGGAGAGACAGTGAGAATATAAATGGTGAAAGGTTTTGACCAGATTGGTCAAGTAACGGGTATATGTACTGAGCTGAGATCCTACGTCATAGAATCTGAGAGTGTGGAGTACAGGAGAAATCGCAGACATCTTCTTCTTGTACCAGAATTGATATCACAGCATTGTTCCTGTGATACAGAGTCTAGTTCCTGTTGCACAACATGTCTTAACTTCTACTTCCATTCCTGATGATGTTCTTGATGTTCCTAAAGTTGAACATTCAGCAGAGACAGTCCCAGTTGCTAAATCTAATTCTAAATTTTATGTCACACGTTTTGGTCATATTTCCAGACCTAGTGTGAAATACACAGTGACCTGGACTTGATTGTATGTATGTTTATCTAATTCTGTATAATTGTACGACAAAGAATTATTTGTATTGATTTCATGTCAACTGATATTGTCAATATTGCATAACCTATTTCTCAAAGAGGGAGGATGTAGAACAGAGCGTGTGTGCTGTAACTTTAAGAAGCGTTTCATGGACTGAATGTGTATTTAAATAGCAAGGGGTCTATATTATGGCATCGAAACGCCGTAACAGCGAATAACAAAAGGCCAACACGTAGTCAGTGAAATACATTTCTGCGATTCGCTGAATTCTTACAGGGCAAAGATGTAGTTGGCCAACTACACAATTTTGCCCTTTTCTCCACTGTACTGCAATCTCGGAGTTGGGCACATCCCCCCACATGAGTGGGTTTGGTTTTGGTAAAATTAGTTCTGTAGCATTCATTGCAGGACAAGTATTTGTTTGCCCAACAAGTTTTCAGCGAATAGTGGAAATGGATTTTGATGAATACTTCTTGGCCTTTTGGTATTTGCTATTATGGCGTTTTGACATCGTAATATAGACCCAATAGCAAGCACATGCTAGCTTCAGTGCTATTTTGAGAGTGCAGCCAGACAGTGAGCATGTATGAGCATAATAGCTAGTTTGTATATAAGTTTACCTAAGTTACAGTTATTAAGCCTCAACCCTGATATGTTTATATATAATAAAGCTGCTTGAACAGAACCCACAAAGTCTCATCTATTACATCCTGACTTCCTGACTAGACAAGCGACAATCATCTTCACAAGTATGTGGTCAGTAAAAGCCATAATCCTGGGATAATGGTGGTCAAGCTTCTTAAGCTCCAGTAGGTCAAAAGCTTGACATGAAATCCTATGACCCTATGCATTCTCTCTTCAGAATACAACAGCCACAGTCCTTGATATACAAGCAGTTACAAATTTGTAACAGAAATTTGTATGAGCACACTCTTCATCTTATGTGCACCATGCCAACCTTTGGATTGGTAACTAAGGACCAGCTTCCTGTCCTGTTACAAGGGCAATAGATGTTAACAGGCTTCAAAGCATGTCTTCATGATTCCTTACTCATTATACAGAGGTCTGCAGTCTTAAATTTATCTGAATGAAATACAGTGGCTGATGAGCTCATACAACTGCACACACTGCTTGCCAGATCATTCAACTCTTACCACAAGCAGTAGAGGAGGAGCTTGGGTAGGAAAAAGGGGGGCAGCCAATTGGGTGTTAGATCAGGCTGGCATTCATCTCTGAATGCCAATATACTGCACTTCCGGTCTGGGATTGAGCACTTCAGAGCTCCATGAATGCATTCACCATTTAGACTGTAGCAAGTGGTCTAGTACAGTATACAAGTGGAAAGCAGTTTTCTTTTCTTTCTTTTTTTTATTGCCAACAGTCCTCACCCTTATAAAAAATGTATTTGTCCATATTTGTCCATCTCTTCTTTCCATGCATTTGATGCCATTTGGGTGTTAGTACAGACTGATGTTATCTCCACATGCTAATTTGCGGTGAGGGGTTGAGTACTTCTATGCTGAAGACACTTGTAGACACTTGTTAAATTTGTAGTAAGTGGTTTGCTCCACAAGTCCGAGGAGAGGAGCTTTTTTGATTTCTTCCTCAACTTAAAGTTGAAGGGGGTTACTAAATTGTAGGATGCCACTGTTGACAAATGAGTTAGCTACAACCTGAACCTCTGTCAAGCAGTGGCAAACCATGAATGTTTTTATAAAAAGTAAGGGGTCTAAGTAATTCTAGAGGAAGGGTTACATTTACAGAAATTCTTGCCACTAGCTATAACCACATGGCCTCATACTGACCTAAGACTGAGGTAGGCAGTCAATAATTAATGTGAGTAAAATGGATAAATATAAACCTGTTGCTGTAAATATTTTTGCTACTGTACAATTAACTGTTTTACAAAACAAAACATTTTAAAAGATTTTTCAGTACTTACCAAGTGTATGAAGCCAGCTGCTGTAAGCCATGTACTTATAAATATTGATAGTAGATTCACCAGCTTGATGGAATTACTGCACAAAAGAAAATAATGCAACAAAAGCATGATATAATCTGAAACATCAATTTTCAATACTTAAGCAAAGATGCCAACAATCAGAAACTAATGAGATATTGTACAAGTGTACACATTCATGGCAGTCATGCTGCTACACAACCATATAAAAAACATTCAGATTTAAGTCAGTTCACCTGATACAGTAACTCTGCAGGTTTGGATCCTGCTACATACTCTCAAGTGGCACCACCATAGTCTGGAAATTATGCTTTGGACCCAGAGTTCAGGGAAAAAAAGTTTATCCATTTAACTGAACAGGATTCCTTTCACACACACACATGCACACACACGCACACACACGCACACACACACACACGCACACACACGCACACACACACACACACACACACACACACACACACACACACACACACACAAAATCAACATATACTTAGAACATGCCATTCCAAACATCACCAGCAGAGGACACTATTGTCTCTTCTATTACCAAACCATGTTTCATTCTCACACTTTTGCTATCACTTGTTATAACTACTCATCAAAGTGCATACTGTAAACACAATTTTTGTATGCACTTTGGGTCTGGATCCTGCTGCATATACTTATGTGGCACCATCCCAGTCTGGAAATTATGCCTTGGACCAAGAGTACAGAAAAGAAACAGTTTATTCATTTAGCTGAACCATAGCTCTCAACAAATCAGGGACAAATCCAGAAATAATTAGGAGCAATCAGGGACACTGTCAAAATATTAATACTATTAACCTAAGACATAGACTGAATTAATATACATTTTCCGAAGTAAAAGAAGTCCATAACGCTTAATTATATAACTCTTTCCTAAATAGCATACTCTCTGCCCTCATTGGATATTTCTATGATGTGTCAGCTGTCTTAGTCATCTTTAGGTAATTACCTGTCACTCAATCTTAAAATATTCCTACTTACTTTACTACCTGTAGGATCCTCACTAACTCTAACTACACTTGGCTGTACTTGCAATCTCCGTATACTGTTTTTGTACACATCTTAAACTAGAGCGCAACTTAAACTCGTAAATAATTTTTATCCTTTACTTTTTCAACTTCAAAATGTTAATTGTTTTGATTATAATACTATTTTCAGTTACAACTTTTATTGTCATTTTTGTGGAGCTTATCTCCTCAGGCCTCTGGTGAAAAAGGGCTATCAGCTCAAAATTTCAGTCAGAATCTGAGACATCCCTGAAAATCAGGGACAGCTGAGTGGTATGATCTGAACATGATTCGTAACACACACACACACACACACACACACGCATATATATATATATATATATATATATATATATATATATATATATATATATATGTATACACACACACACACTAATTTCACTTTCGGTGAAATGTGCTTTTGGTGAAATGCCCCAGATCGATATATATATCTATCTATCTATATATATATATATATATATATATATTTATATATATATATATATATATATATATATATATATATATATATATACACACACACACACACACACACACACACACACACACACACACATATATACATATATCTATATATATATCTATATATATCTATATATATATATGTGTGTGTGTGCATAAATATGTGTGTGTGTGTGTGTGTGTGTGTATATATATAATATATATAAAAAAAAATATATATATATATATATATATATATATATATATATACTCTTGGAACACTCTATTCCAAAATTCACTAGCAGAGGACACTATTGCCTCATCTGTTACTAAACCATGTTTCATGAGGCATTCCCACCCTCCACTATCTCTTCCTGTTTTTAACTACTCATCAAATCTTACTGGAAATAACATTCTTATCTATGCATTACTGTTATGATACGCCACAGCAAAAGGATGAAAATGTTTTCCTTCAACAACATAATTACGTCTCCATCTATTGAAGAGAATTTAGATTACCATCCTTGCTAACAGTTAAACTGTAAACACAGGTAACCAGATTCAGAACACTAGCATTGCAGCTTGACAATTGTTTTCAGGAAGCTGCAGTGCTACAATCACAAACAAAAACTTACAAAGTAGATATAGTTATATGGTTTGCAATAAATCATAAAGTGATTTAGTATAAACATCTCTGAGAGAACTATTTCCCCAAACAACTTGATACTGCTGTGACATGAGAAGGGGCATAGGTCTCTCAGTATATGGCCAGTAAGCGTTAAAAAAGCATTTTAACAAATAAAAGTGGCAATGCCGTTTGAAATGGGCTTCAGATGCACAGAGCAGCTGCAGCCACTATCCTCTTGTACCTGCAGTGTATTTTATGCACTCACTCACTGAATCACTCATTCAGTCAGTGACTCATTCAGTCATTCACTCACTCAACACTTGCACATACTTGTTTGCTTAATTATATATTTATTTACAGTATTATTTATTTACTTATTTTCATTTTATGACCCATAGTATCTTCTATTTTCAGTGGAATCCCATAGAGAAACTCCCCAGAATACCACTAAATCAGTATAGAAAAATATAGTACACATTTTGGCAGTAATGGAAAACACTGGACCTTGCCAGTGTTTCAGTGTAGCTGTCAGAATGTTATGCTAGTAGTGTACTTTGACAACTGCCACTGTAGCATTTTGACAATTTCTTAAGATAGGAGGCATAGACTGACACCCAAAATGCAGAGTTTACCTAAAAAACTACAATGAATATCAAAATGCTCTTGATACCTTTACCATTCCTACTCATACCTCAAATAAATATTTAGTTTCTAAGTTTCCTACCATAAAAAACATATTTAGTTTCTTTTAAAAGCCAAGTGAAAGCACTCCAAATACACCAAGAAATCCAAAAAGAGTGCAGCGAGCCAAAAACAGGAAACCCGAAGATAAATCCACTCAATTTATTGTCAACAGTACTTAAAAGCATAAACGCTTTTAAATAACACAGCAAGTACGCGTTTTCGTCCTCAATACTTGGACTTCATCAGATACATAAAATTAAGACCATTCATCCCTTAAATACCTAAATTAAAATCAATTAACCAATGACATATTAATAAAACATTTAAATGGGCAAACCAGTGTACTCTCTAGGCTCATAAATATTCATGATTCAACATTTAATGTGTTAACTTACTACTCAATGCTTCTCTATTTAATAAATTGAATTAAAAAGCTTAAATATATATACCAAATATATCTATATATTACCTTTCTTTTGTAAATAAATAAATAAATACATAAAAAGCATATAAATTTATACATGAATAAAACAACTGCATATAAAATCTCGTAGTGGTTGGCTCCCTCTAGTGTCAAAATTCATAATTACCATTAAATTCTATTAGCTCTTAGTTTTAACAATGGTAATATTGTTAAAAAATCATTAAGACCTGTTTTTTTCCCCGCATCCAGGGTAACTTGCCACCATAATTCTTTACTTTCTAAAATATCCTCCCAGGGACCCCCTCTAATGTCTTGCTTAATTTGTTCCAATACAAAAAATTGAAAATTATGTCCTATACAGCCTCTAGAATGTTTATAAAGTGCATTAGTGTCTTTTGCTTTGGAGATATCACAGGTATGTTCATATATTCTTTTTCTTAATGTTCTTTTGGTTTTACCTACGTAAAATGATTGACAATTTTGGCATACCACCACTCCTCTAGTATCACAACTATAAAGACCCTTACTTCTAATCCATCTCATCCTACTTTCCAAATAAATTTCATCCTTATTTATGATATAGGGGCATTGGTTGCATCTTCCACATTTATATGTCCCTGTTCTTCTATTTCCTGTTGGTATTGAATTAATACCTGACCTTTCCAAAATTTTCCTTATACTTTGGGAATTTTTATATATCACCTTTGGACTTATTTTAGATATTTCCTCAATATCTGTGAGTGATAATAATTTATCCCATTCCCTCTGTAGTATATCCCTCACCTTATAATTAGTAGAATTAAATTCTACCACTAAACCTCTTTGAAACCCATCTGATAGATTTTCGTACTTACATCCTTCCTCTTGGATATTCTTGTTATACCCCATACCTTTAATAGGTTTAAACCTATCTAATCTACCTTTTTCCACTTCATTCCTTATTTTATCTACAAAAATTTTGGGGTAACCTCTCTCTAAGAACATTTTCTCTAACAAATCACATTCTTTTAAAAAATCTGTATCCAAGCTAGTCATTCTAGAACCCCTAACAAATTGCCCCTTTACTATGTTTCTTTTACAGTGTAGGGGATGGGCACTTTCATAATGTAGGAAATAATTACAAAAAGTACTTTTCCTAAACACTTTAGTTTCATATTTTTGATTAGTTTTATATATCTCCACATCTAAGTATTGTACACTATCATGGGTAACATTATAAGTAAACCTTAAGAAGTTAGTGGTTTTATTTAAGTAGTCCATAAATTCTAAAAATTTGTCCTGTCCACCAGTCCAGAGGATAACTATGTCATCCAAGAATCTTCGATATAATATCCAATATTCTTGAAATGTAGAATTTAAAATAAATTTCTTCTCCCATTTGGATAACACTATATTTGCATATGTGGGGGCACATGCTGCCCCCATAGAGACACCTTGTGTTTGTTGAAAAAATTCACCATCAAATATAAGAAAATTATACTTTAATATTGTTTCCATAAGAGCTACAATTGCTATTTTATCATTCTGTGTCAATACTTTATCTTGAAAAATGGTTTCTTCAAACATTTCCATACCTTTATGGTATGGTATACTAGAGAACAAGTCTACTATATCAATAGTGATAAACAATAAGTCATCTCTGTAAAGCTCAGGTGTAAGTTCCTTTAATAAATCCCAAGAATCTTTAAGAATGGTTCTATTATTTACCCATATAAGCTTAGTTTTTAAATCCAGATATTTTGCCAATGGTAATGTTTTAGAACTATCTGCAGACACAATTGGCCTAGGGGGTGGGTCAATAGGATTTTTATGGATTTTGGGGATGCCAAAAATAGAAGCTATTCTCGGCTTACCTACATGTAAAAACTTAAAGGTAGTATTATCTATAACTTTTTCATATATCAAATCTTGTAACAATATATCTATTTGTTGATAAGCCATATTCACTTCATTCCTAGAAACACATGTATATTTCTTTTCATCCCTTAATATTGAGTTCATTTTTCCTTCATAATATATATTCTCCATAATCACAATTCCCCCTCCCTTGTCTGGCTTCATAATTCTAACTTGTTGATTATTTCTTAACTCATTTAATACCTCATTTTCTTCCTTACTAAGATTAAAAATATGTTTATTTTTGTTTTTGTCCTGTGATTTTCTAACTTCGTTCTCTAGTATTGCTTCAAAAGTCTTCAATTGGGGATGTAAAGGTGGATTGAAAGTAGGTTTCCTCACTAGTTCTGTATCTACCCTATTATTTTTCTTAAAATTATTTCTAGAGGCTAAAACTTCCAAATTAATTTTTCTCACAAATAATTTAATATCCAATAAAGTCATAGTAGGATCTCCTTTATTGAAGGGTATAAATTTCAACCCTTTACTAAGCAGTCTAAAGTGCTCTTTAGTAAGTGGCATACTACTGAAATTATAAATAGAAAATCCCTGATAAGTGTTTTTGAAACTTTCCACAGCAATTTATTCTTGTTTGCCACATATCTTATTGGAAGAAGGGGTAAAACTATCTAATATCTCCCCCTCCCCCCATTCGAAAATTTCCTCTTTTAACTTCCTGTTGATTATAACCTTGTTCCATTCCTTTCAAAGGTGGAAATTCTAAGTCATATTTCACATCATTCCATTCATTTGTCCTGTTGTAATTCTTCTTCTTCCACTTACTATCAGTACCATACATGTCCCATTTAGTATAAGGTGGCTTAGGGTAACTAGTTTTACTTTCATACTCCTGTATATCCCTATTTAATTTACCCATCTTACGTTGGATAACCTCATCACACTTATTGTCAATATCCTTTCTTACTTTAAAGTACTTGTCCCTTTCTTCTTTAATACCATAAATCAGGTCTTCCTTAATAAAAATATCTAATTCTTCAATTTCTTTTTCCAAAATATCTTGCTTTCTATCATTTTCTTTAATTATAAGCTTCAATACTTCCAGCCCACAATTATTAAAAACTTTTAATAAACTCTCATGAAACTCAGAACCCACTTGAACGTTGTTTGGGTATTTATATACCCTAAGTCCCTTTGGAACTATTTCTTTATTTAAACATTCTCTTAAATAAGCATTTTCAATACTACAAATTCTGTATTTAGTCATCATTTTAGTTAATTTATCTAATTTCACAACGTATGAGTCTCCATTAGGTTGCCCACCAAACACATTATTGTCCAGTTTAAAATGAAAGTCTTTCTGTAACCATTGATTGGTAGTTTTCATATTAGTTTTAACAGTACCTGTAGGTGCTACCATAGAACTCAGCATTTTAGGTCTGGCACCCAAGTCCAAAAGTAAATCCTTTCTCTGCTCGTCGCCCTCCATTTCCGACTCGAAAATCATCGGTGTTGCTGCTGGATTAAACGGACTACCATTCGATACAGCAAGGTTGCCGGCGTCTCCATTTTCGCCCATAAGCTCCCATTTGCGTTTGTGATGGTGCCCTGTAAACCCTTCGGTTCCATTTTCTGCTGCCTTACATGCATTACCTCGACCAGGAAGTAAGGAATGACAGAGAGGCGTGAGTAGATCTATGAGCTCCGTCAGTTGGCCAATCAGTTTCCTAGATTGTCCCAACTCTTCCTGTCCTTGCGAACTCATAGCAGCCCAAACGTTATGGTTTCCTTTCGGCTCTTACACAAAAATAAACTATTAAAAGCCAAGTGAAAGCACTCCAAATACACCAAGAAATCCAAAAAGAGTGCAGCGAGCCAAAAACAGGAAACCCGAAGATAAATCCACTCAATTTATTGTCAACAGTACTAAAAAGCATAAACGCTTTTAAATAACACAGCAAGTACGCATTTTCATCCTCAATACTTGGACTTCATCAGATACATAAAATTAAGACCATTCGTCCCTTAAATACCTAAATTAAAATCAATTAACCGATGACATATTAATAAAACATTTAAATGGGCAAACCAGTGTACTCTCTAGGCTCATAAATATTCATGATTCAACATTTAATGTGTTCCCTTACTACTCAATGCTTCTCTATTTAATAAATTGAATTAAAAAGCTTAAATAAATATACCAAATACATCTATATATTACCTTTCTTTTGTAAATAAATAAATAAATACATAAAAAGCATAAAAAATATATATATATATTTATACATGAATAAAACAACTGCATATAAAATCTCATAGTGGTTGGCTCCCTCTAGTGTCAAAATTCATAATTACCATTAAATTCTATTAGCTCTTAGTTTTAACAATGGTAATATTGTTAAAAAATCATTAAGACCTGGTTTTTCCCCGCATCCAGGGTAACTTGCCACCATAATTCTTTACTTTCTAAAATATCCTCCCAGGGACCCCCTCTAATGTCTTGCTTAATTTGTTCCAATACAAAAAATTGAAAATTATGTCCTATACAGCCTCTAGAATGTTTATAAAGTGCATTAGTGTCTTTTGCTTTGGAGATATCGTAGGTATGTTCATATATTCTTTTTCTTAATGTTCTTTCGGTTTTACCTACGTAAAATGATTGACAATTTTGGCATACCACAAGGTATACCACTCCTCTAGTATCACAACTATAAAGACACTTACTTCTAATCCATCTCATCCTACTTTCCAAATAAATTTCATCCTTATTTATGATATAGGGGCATTGGTTGCATCTTCCACATTTATATGTCCCTGTTCTTCTATTTCCTGTTGGTATTGAATTAATACCTGACCTTTCCAAAATTTTCCTTATACTCTGGGAATTTTTATATATCACCTTTGGACTTATTTTAGATATTTCCTCAATATCTGTGAGTGATAATAATTTACCCCATTCCCTCTGTAGTATATCCCTCACCTTATAATTAGTAGAATTAAATTCTACCACTAAACCTCTTTGAAACCCATCTGATAGATTTTCGTACTTACATCCTTCCTCTTGGATATCCTTGTTATACCCCATACCTTTAATAGGTTTAAACCTATCTAATCTACCTTTTTCCACTTCATTCCTTATTTTATCTACAAAAATTTTGGGGTAACCTCTCTCTAAGAACATTTTCTCTAACAAATCACATTCTTTTAAAAAATCTGTATCCAAGCTAGTCATTCTAGACCCCCTAACAAATTGCCCCTTTACTATGTTTCTTTTACAGTGTAGGGGATGGGCACTTTCATAATGTAGGAAAGAATTACAAAAAGTACTTTTCCTAAACACTTTAGTTTCATATTTTTGATTAGTTTTATATATCTCCACATCTAAGTATTGTACACTATCAGGGGTAACATTATAAGTAAACCTTAAGAAGTTAGTGATTTTATTTAAGTAGTCCATAAATTCTAAAAATTTGTCCTGTCCACCAGTCCAGAGGATAACTATGTCATCCAAGAATCTTCGATATAATATCCAATATTCTTGAAATGTAGAATTTAAAATACATTTATCCTCCCATATGGATAACACTATATTTGCATATGTGGGGGCACATGCTGCCCCCATAGAGACACCTTGTGTTTGTTGAAAAAATTCACCATCAAATATAAGAAAATTATACTTTAAGATTGTCTCCATAAGAGCTACAATTGCTATTTTATCATTCTGTGTCAATACTTTATCTTGAAAAATGGTTTCTTCAAACATTTCCATACCTTTATGGTATGGTATACTAGAGAACAAGTCTATTATATCAATAGTGATAAACAATAAGTCATCTCTGTAAAGCTCAGGTGTAAGTTCCTTTAATAAATCCCAAGAATCTTTAAGAATGGTTCTATTATTTACCCATATATGCTTAGTTTTTAAATCCATGTATTTTGCCAATGGTAATGTTTTAGAACCATCCGCAGACACAATTGGCCTAAGGAGTGGGTTAATAGGATTTTTATGGATTTTGGGGATGCCAAAAATAGAAGCTATTCTCGGCTTACCTACATGTAAAAATATTATCTATAACTTTTTCATATATCAAATATTGTAACAATATATCTATTTGTTGATAAGCCATATTCACTTCATTCCTAGAAACACATGTATATTTCTTTTCATCCCTTAATATTGAGTTCATTTTTCCTTCATAATATATATTCTCCATAATCACAATTCCCCCTCCCTTGTCTGGTTTCATAATTCTAACTTGTTGATTATTTCTTAACTCATTTAATACCTCATTTTCTTCCTTACTAAGATTAAAAATATGTTTATTTTTGTTTTTGTCCTGTGATTTTCTAACTTCGTTCTCTAGTATTGCTTCAAAATTCTTCAATATTTGTTTGCTTAATTATATACTTATTTACAGTATTATTTATTTACTTATTTTCATTTTGTGACCCATAGTATCTTCTATTTTCAGTGGAATCCCATAGAGAAACTCTCCAGAATACCACTAAATCAGTATAGAAAAATATAGTACAAATTTTGGCAGTAATGGAAAACACTGGACCTTGCCAGTGTTTCAGTGTAGCTGTCAGAATGTTATGCTAGAAGTGTACTTTGACAACTGCCACTGTAGCATTTTGACAATTTCTTAAGATAGGAGGCATAGACTGACACCCAAAATGCAGAGTTTACCTAAAAAACTACAATGAATATCAAAATGCTCTTGATACCTTTACCATTCCTACTCATACCTCAAATAAATATTTAGTTTCTAAGTTTCCTACCATAAAAAACATATTTAGTTTCTTTCTCATGAGTTCTAAATTTAGACAGCAAATGGTAGCCCCTCACTCTGCAAATTAACAGTGTAATAGCCTTGCCTCTGCAGCCTCACATTGTTAGTGTCTGTCCAGACTTGCAGGTGATGGTTGGTGTGCTGCAATGTGCAGACTGCATATTATATACCTGTTAAAGTGCAGCAGTAGCCAGAGGTCAGCAAATGAATATGTAAACTGAAGACATCACAGTGATAACGGAGAATACTGTACCTTGTGTAATCATGTCATTTGCTCTTCTGGATCAGTTGTTACACAATGCCAAGTGTTATCCATTATATTTTATGGAAACAATAAAGCTAGACTGAATAAAAAAATACCAGGATTTAGGAAAGATGATGTTAGCATAAAGCCAATTATTAAAATAAATGGAGAGGTTACAGATACAGCTAACTGATAAAAATTCTGAAGTAAATAAGGTATACATGGACTGCAACATTCTACAACCATCATAAACTAAATTTGGAAGTAATATCCACATTTACTAGACAAAGGTTATAATAATTATCCAAGACAAGATGCTAATTAAGGTACAAAAAAGCGTATAACTGGAAAATACATTTTACCTAAGGGAAAAATAATATCCGGAATGCTACGTGGAGAGGAGGTAAAAATTCAAGCAGCAACAGGCCCCAGTCATCTACTAAAAATATTAATATTAGGTGGAGCAAATTTACAATCAATGATTAAGAAATAAAAAAGAGCAATATTTAGAAAATGCTACATTGGTAAATGTACATCATATTGATCACTGCTGCAGAAGACTTAGCTATATGGGATTATATCCTGTCAAGGATATAACAGCTAGCCAGTTTCCAACGCATTAGGGCATGTTCCATGTGCCCAAACTGTAAAGAAGCTCCAGATTGGCTGACTAAAAGACAAGATTGGGTGCCTTCAGAGCTTTATTGCCACCAAAGAGTATACTCCTCTGAGGCTCTTGAGGATCGATGGTTAGTTTGCAATTTCCTTTGCTGGTCAGATAAGTTCCTTTTGGGGAAAAACTTCCATTTTCTTAATTTTGTTGTTGTATATTTCTTCTTCAGGATAGGTACTTATTTATTTAACATGAATCAGATAGAGATACCCACAGTCACTAACACTCAGAACACTCCAAAGATCGGGGATTCAAACAACTCCAGCAGATGTACAGCTGCAAATAATCCCAAATGAATAAAAGACAGGCACTTTTGGTATTTAACACCTCTAGTTTATTATGCATATTTTTGTCAACGCACTTCATCAGAAATGAACACCGGAAGTAAAATCACACCCCTATTTATATCTGCAATCAAACTGAATAACTAGTAGACTCAAAGCTATTAACAACTTAAAAACATTTAAAGAGACAAAACAAAAAGAAGCATATTGGACTTCATGCAAACACAGCACTGAAGTAAACTGTCATGTGTTCTCATTTAAACACATGTATAAAACTGTAACCATAAACCTTATTATCCTAATATCACTGTAAAATTTATAATGATTTTATTAAAACTGTAAAAACATTTTTTAAAAAACGTATATAAATATTGCACAATCTACACATTACAATCTTGCTGCCCTTAACTTCAGGACAGGTAAAAGGAAAACATTCTCACTTAATCCGGGTTCCCTGTAGGCTTCAAGGATAACCTGCCAATATAACTTTTAGTTATGTACTCACCATAACTTCAGATGTTTGGGATCCATCTCGCCTACATTCTGAATGATGGGTTCGGAGCCGATCCCTCGGCTCCGACTCGGCACGCTTATGCCAAAGAGCGAAGTCTCTTATTGGCTGAGCTTACTATATCCCAGGATGCACCACCAACAGTCCCCCAGATCTAGTTTGTCCGCATACATGCACACATGCATACCCTGCTTATATAACATCGTCAGATGAAACAAGATAAAAACAGTGGAGCTCAAAACCGTTCTATCTCTTCTGATCTGCAAGGCAGGGGGAAGGAGGGTGGGTATCAGGAATGTAGGCGAGATGGATCCCAAACATCTGAAGTTATGGTGAGTACATAACTAAAAGATGTTATGTGATCCTATCTCGCCTACATTCTGAATGATGGGACAGCCCCTAGCACCTGAATCCTGGGTGGCTCACTGGAAAACACTCCTGAGTACCGTGGAACCAAATGAAGCTCGTCCTTTAGATGCCACATCCAATTTGTAGTGGGAAATGAAAGTGTGCGGGTTGGACCAGGTAGCCGCAGCACAAATTTCCGAAATAGCGAGCTTAGAATGAAAAGCTATAGAAGTAGCCATAGCTCTGGTAGAATGAGCTTTGATAGATGATGAAGTTGCTTATTTGAAGAAGAATAGGCCTGAGTTATGCAATCTCTGATCCATTTTGAGATTGTAGCTTTTGTGATGGTTTGGCCCAATTTATTATCTGAGAAGGACACAAACAACTGGTCTGACTTACGGTTGCTGGGTCCTGTCTAAATAGAAGCGTAATTGCCTGTGAACATCCAATTTATGGAGAGTGTATTCTGCCTCATTAGAGAATTTTGGAAAGAAAACTGGTAGTTCTAGAGATTGTTGAAGACAGAAACTAGAGCAGACCTTTGGGACAAAGGATGGATTAGGCCTAAGAGATACTCTATCTTTGTGAAAAATGAGATATGGTGGTTTAATAGACAGGGCTTGAAGCTCTGAGACTCTTCTTGCTGAAGTAATAGCCACTAAGAATGCCGCTTTCCATGACAGATATTTTAATTCGCAAGTAGCAGCCGGTTCAAAGGGGAGATGTTAATGCACAAGCACTAAATCAAGATCCCACGGGGGTGCAGGATGAAATACTGGTGGTCTTAACAGACTCGCACCTTTAATGAATGTTTTGCATAGCCTGCTGCTCATCAAAGGAGGATCCGTGGATTCATGGAATTTAGAGATAGCAGCTAGTTGAACTTTAATAGTTGAGACAGAAGATCCCTGATTAAATAGGGATGTTAAGAATTTCAAAACCTCTGGGACAGGAGCAGTGATAGGGTCTAAGCCCTTGAGTTGAGCCCAGATAGCAAACCTCTTCCACTTACTGAGGTACAATTTGTTAGTGGTGGGTTTATGGGTCAAGACAAAATGTGAACAACTTCCGGGTCTAGTGTGTGGCTCCTGACTAAGGTCGGAAGTGGAGGAGCCAAGCTGTCAATTTCAGAGATTGAAGGGACTGATGCCAATGTCCCGACTGATGGATTAGCAAATCCGGGATCAGGTCTAAGGTCCACGGATCGTCCACCGCATGCTTTTTCAGGTAAGGAAACCATATCTGACGAGGCCAGTATGGGGCAATCAGAATCATTGAAGACCTTAGCTGAGAAGCTTTTTGAATGACTTTGGGAAGGAGTGGGATTGGAGGAAAAGCATAAAGCAACCCTGTTGGCCAGGGTTGAGCTAGAGCATCCATGGCCGGTACTTCCTGATGTGGAATCAAGGAGAAGAACCTTTGGCACTTGGTGTTTTGTGGAGTCGCAAATAGGTCGCAGCACGGCGTCCCCCATCTCTTGAAAACCTGGGCTGCTACTGTGCGGTTTAGAGACCATTCGTGAGGAGAGAGAATTGTCCTGCTTAATTTGTCCGCCAATACATTTGACTTTCCCGGGATGTGGGTCGCTACCAAGAAGCGGTTGGTAGCTACAGCCCATTCCCACACTCTCATGGCCTCTCTGCAAAGGGGATACGATCTGGTCCCTCCTTGTTTGTTCAGATACCAAACCACCGACATGTTGTCTGTGTGGATGGCGATGATACCCTGAGGAAGGAACTTGTGTAAGGCCTGTAGGGATAGAAGTACAGCCCTCATCTCCAACACGTTGATGTGGAGAAGAGCTTCGTCCGGAAGCCAGGAGCCCTGAACTAGCCTGCCCAGACAATGCCCCCCCCACCCTATCTGGGAGGCATCTGTCGTCAGGGTAACCGCTGGAGGGGGGAGAACAAAAGGTTTGCCCTGATCTAAGTTGGAAGTCTGAAGCCACCAGCGCAGGTCCCTTTTGCATATTTCCGTAATCATGATGTGATGATTGAGGGGGAGATCTTGAAAGGACCATTGAGTTGATAAGAGCCACTGAAGAATCCTCATGTGTAACCTTGCTAGAGGAACTAAAAGTACCGTGGCAGACATTGAGCCTAGAACCTGTAGGACCATCCTGGCTGGGGCTTTGGATCTCGAGATCAGAGCTTGAACTTGGCCCTGTAAGGTTCGGATCCTGTCGGCCGGAAGAAAGACACGCATCAATCTTGAGTCTATCTCTGCTCCTATAAACTTTATGCGCTGAGAGGGCAGCAAGACAGACTTTGACCAATTGAATGTAATCCCCAGGGAAACACCCAGGGAGATGGTGGCTTTGAGGTTGTCCATAAGTAGATGCCTGGTGGTGGCAGTCAGGAGCCAGTCGTCGAGATAGGGAAACACTTGGAATCCAAGGCTCCTCAGGTGAGCCGTCACTACTGCCAAACACTTGGTGAACACCCTGGGGCTGTGGTGAGACCAAAGGGCAGAGCACAAAATTGGTAATGACTGGCTCCCAGGCTGAAGCGCAGATACCTCCTGGACGCCTGATGTATCGGTATGTGATAATAGGCGCCCTTGAGGTCTATGGAGCACATCCAAACATCCTTCTCCAACAACGGGAGAATGGATTGCAACGTGACCATTCGAATTTGGATTTCGTGAACGGATAGGTTCAGTCTGCTGAGATCCAATATTGGTCTCAGGTCCCCTGTCTTTTTTGGCACTAAAAAGAACCTGGAGTAATTTCCTGATCCGATTTGGTCTGTGGGGACCGCCTGGATGACTCCTTTTTGTAGCAGCTTTGAAGCTTCTGCGGCTGCTATTTCCCTTTGACTGGGTGGTGGGTCCGGGATTCTCTTGGATGGAGGGGGTGAGTATTTGAATGGGATGGTGTAACCTCCGGCAATTATCCGAAGCACCCATCTGTCCTGAGTGATTGACTCCCAGGCTTTTAGGTGCTTGGCAACGACACCCGACTGGCTCCGGAGCAGCACAGCCGGGCAATCCCTCATGTCGTGTGGGAGGCTGAAGAGCCACGAAAGGACTCGCGGTCTCCAGAATTGCGGGGCCCTCTGCCGCCTCTGGGACGGCGTCTCCCTGAAAAATTTCCCCGCCCTCTGCCTCTGGACGGGGAATCTTCCTGCTGTTGGGAGAAAAACTTGCAGATTTCGAACCACATTTTCCTCCTTTGGCCTTGGGGTAAGGCCGAAAGGGAGTGGAATAACGGGCCCCTACGGCAGATAACGTTTCCCTCTTGCTCACAGCGGGTAAGGGTGTCTTTCACCTTGGGTCCAAACAATGAGGACCCATCAAAGGGAGCATCGGCGAAGGAAGACTTGAAGGCCTCCGCAAACTGACACAAGCGGAGCCAGGCTTGTCTACGTAGAGCCACGCCTGTGCCTGCCGCTTACCCGCCCCTTCGGCCGCATAGGATATGAGCCTCATGGACGAGTTAGCAATTGACGCCAGGATAGCCAACTGAGAGCTAACGGACTGGGCTAGCTGCTCAGGTAGGTTACCCGAGAGGAGTCTGACAACTCCTTGACCAGATCCCTCTGAAGCCTAGTAAAATGTGCCAAATAATTCAGAGACCTTAAGGTAAAGGCCGCTGAAGTCAGGGTGCGCTTCCGCATCTATCCATACTCCTAGACTCCTTATTAGGAGGATGGATGGACGCTGAAGCCTCTGCCACGCCCTGCTGTGTAGCAGATGCCACCACCATGGCATCTACAGCCACGCCTTTAGTAAGGAACTCCTTCTCGGGGAGCAGATAAGAATTTGTTCGGACGAGAAGGGACTGGTTCCACAGTATCCGGGTGTTCCCACGCCCTTCGACAAACTAAATCCAGAAGCTCGAAGGGCGGAGACACCCAGGAGGCGGAGGGCTGAGCCCCAAAGGCCTTGAGGAGCACTGATTCGTCCGCAGAGGGGGGTTTGGACATCCAGCCGCCTCGTTGTTTGAGGATCTCTAAGATGTCTGCAAAGGAGACATCATCAGAGGACGACTTAGGGGACCCCTCTGCATCATCCATATCCGTGTCCGATGTGATAGACTCGGGGGAGTCCACGTGCTTCCTCTTGCACGATCTCTTCCTTGGGGGTTCCTCTGGAGATGACTCAAAACCCTCAGGAAGAGGGGAACCCCAATGGGGTAACCTCAGGCCGCGGGGCTCGGCTGGCCCCTGACAGGCGAAGTAGCAAACACCCAGTCGCCCCGCCCAGGGAAGGTGCTGGTAAAACCGAGAGATGGTCAAGAGGATTTGGCCAAGGCACTCCTCATGGCTCTGAAAGCCGGACCTCCCGAATCCTGGGAGCGCCCAGTCTCCGGGCCATGATAGTAGACGGAAGTCCCGCAGGCAAGCACCGAGAGGGAGGCTCGGAACCGAAAGCATCGGTCCCAAACATCACCCTCGGGTCCAGCCGAAGAAGTCCACGTACCAAACTCGGACCCGAGGCCCGGGTTGGAGTAAGGGTCGGAGCCGACCCTGAGATCTCCACCGGCTCCAAGAGCACCTGCTCGACGGAGCCAAGCAGTCGGAGGAGGAATAGCAATGGGATGGGTCATGGCCATCGGCTCCGAAGCCAACTGGGTCGGAGCCGAAACAAATTTTTGGAAGACTGGGGACTGGAAAAGTCTTTGGAGCACCCTGTCTATATCAGAATCCGACATTCTCAAGACCGAGAGGAAACAGAACGGGTTCGAGAAGACCTCTCCCTCGGCCCCAAGGGACTAGGGGACCGGCTGCGAGGCGACTCGATGAGAATCGGCGCCGAGGAAACACACACACCAGATTCCATCGGTGCCGAGGTAGACTTCGGCGCCGAGGAGGAAGTGTCTGAGCGGGTGACCCTTGTCGGCTCCGAGAGCAGTGGAGCCGACGAAGGTGACCCGCCTCTCGATGCCCCAGCAATCGGCTCCGAAGTCCGAGGAGTCGATGCTGGAGGCATCGAGGCAGACCGTTCCGACCTCGGCTCCAAGTCTTTGGAGCCAAGGAGAGGCCTGCCTAGGTCTCTTGGCAGTCGGATCCGACGGACTGGTCGGAGCCAAGCCCTTTTCTTTTGGCAGGAGTCGGAGCGGAAGACAAGGCTTCTTCAAAAGAGGGTTTAATCAACCCTTTAAGAATTAATTTATTTTTCCTCTCCTGGAGGACCCTAGAGGAAAAAGCGTGACATACGCTACATGACTCCTGCAAGTGCTTAGCCCCTAAACAATAAACACAAAGTAGATGGTCATCAGTAACAGACATCTTAAAAGCACACTTAGTACATTTTTTAAAGCCCGAAGGCCTAGGGGCTTGAGACATAATGTTAGCAATTCCTGACAGGAAATTTAACCACTGTAGAATCGGTTAGACAAAAAAAACCGAAGGCTTACAGAAACTGTGTAAACACAACCTTAGGTGTACAAACCGGGAACTTTAACACAGTAAAAAGTTCAGTTATAGAGTTTAACCTAAAAGGCCCTGGATTGAAAGGCCAAAACAAACTCTACCCAATCACACACAATAAGTCCAGTACTCAATCGAACACAGCAATAGCAATAGCAAAAGCAATAGCCGTTAAAACGGCTTTTGTGAGATATAAGCACAAAAACTGACAGAAAAAGTAGTAATAAAAGCTACTCAGCCCAGCCAGCTCGAGACCACGTCCTTGCAGTTAAGCGGCAAACGAGATCTGGGGGACTGTTGGTGGTGCATCCTGGGATATAGTAAGCTCAGCCAATAAGAGACTTCGCTCTTTGGCATAAGCGTGCCGAGTCGGAGCCGAGGGATCGGCTCCGAACCCATCATTCAGAATGTAGGCGAGATAGGATCACATAACATCTCATGGTACTCAATTCTTGTCTCCCATTGACCACCTCTTACATCACATGGAATTTCTTCTAATACATTTTTTTTCTTTTTTTTTCTTTTTATGAGTTACTAACTCCGAGGTCGCACTAAAAACACAAATACACAAAAACCATCACTACACATTCTACGCTCCCCTTGCACAAACACACATCACATATGTACAAATACTACCACTGTCAACACTTACACACTCACAATCATACCAAACTACGCTAACCCACACCTCAAAACTCCAAACACACTCTCACACACTAAAATCCCTACTCAAAACCCCTAGTAAAACATCACTTACCTGAAGTAGTTTTTAAGTTCTGGAAAGAGGTAGTTATTAGTTTTGTGAGTATGTTTGTCTATGGTCTAACGTTTAGTCTTTTGAAATTTAGCATTGTAAGTTTTCGGTGAAATGAGATTTATTCAAATGATTTTTCAGTATTTTGAAAATTAGGTGATTTGGTCTCTGTGAAATGAAAATCAGTCAAATGGGTTTTAGGTGATGTGAAGTAGACCCAGATATATATATATATATATATATATATATATATATATATATATATATATATATATATATATATATATATATATATATATATATATATATATATATATATATATATACATATATACACACACACACACACACATACATGGTATATAACAATACCAAGAATCTGAGACGTAGGTTATGTTATCCCAAAAATGGATTCACAGTTGACCAGTATACCACAGGGTAAGGGTACAGTAAGGTGTGGTCAAATGCAATTTCTGTGAATACATTTACGAAGGAACAGAATTTATACATCCTGACTCAGGGAGAATTTATAGGTTGGAGGTGAATGCTAACTGCAATTCTAGGAACTTAGTCTATCTTGCCCATTGCTGCACATGTGCATCATTTTACATCGGGAAGACAAACAGAAGGCTAAGGGAGAGGATAAGGGACCACATCTATTGTCTGAGAAGGGGGCATGCATATAGTGCTGTAGCCAAGCACACACTAGAGCTTGGTTCTGATCACCAGTTTAAGTTTAGTGTGTTAGAAACAATAAAGGATAGTATGAGGTTAGGGAATATTACCAACATCACTGAAGAGAGAAAACTTAAATGGATAATAAAACTTAGTGCATATTTAGGGAAGGGATTAAATGACCATATAGCCATCACATCTAAGTTAAAGAACAGGAGGTTGAAGAAGTAATTTCTAGCATCTTACCACTTTTATTTTTCATTTGCTGATGCTTTTTTTGTTTGTGCTGTTTTTAAGTAATTTGGCAATGAAATGGTTATTTGATGTTGTTGCAACATAATGAGGAATGACATTTGATTGGTTTATTTGTAATGCATTGGGGGCTAAAAGTAAGTTGAATATGTCTGATTTTATTAAGGTCTGAGGAAGCAAACATATAATTTGTGAAAGCGCTTACCTAATAAAACATATTTAAAAAAAAAGACTTTGAGCTTGGCATTATTTGGAGATTCTGCCGTGAGCTGCTGGAAGTAATTGTTTGTTTTTAGTTTACTTGGTGTGCTACTATCCAGCATCGTTCTTCTGTGTGGATTTTTTATCTTTTTTCCTGCAACTCGTCTGCATCCACTTGGAGCATGGCAGAGGAGCTGATCCAATTCAACAACGGTGGTAATAACCAAACTGTCCATGATGTGAGAAGCTCTAGAACTGAATTGTTAAAGGTAGTGAATAATCCCCTCCTTGATAATATCAGAGTGAGTAATGCTTGTGAGCATGAATTGAATGCAGATGAAATGCAGAAAGTACGTGATGCTACAGTGCAGATGGAGAATGATTTTCTTCATCTAAAAAGACTGCAGTACCAGAGACTTCATTTTGAGGCATGTGGTACTATGTGGATAGTACCACTGGGATTGTGGGTCTTGGTTATGCCGACCTATGGCGACTCCTACCCGGATCTACTGGCGAAATGGCAGCAGATTAATTTTGAGATGAGTCATACATACATGAAACTGCTAATTGACTACTTTACACCTATAGAAGAGCAACTGAGTGTAAAAATTCAGAAACAATATGCCATTATTCAACAGGTTTTAGACTCTGAAGGAGCAGAGGTCCATACAAATAATGTAATGGAACATGTTAAGCTGTACAAACGTAAATTAATACAGCAAAAGAGGGCTAAAATACAGCGTGATTGTGTGGACTTTGAAAAGGGCCATGTCTCCACATGGCCCAAATCCAGAATGGCACAGTCTAATACATCCCAATATGTGGGTAAACCTGAAGGAATGGGAACGAAGACCATATCTATAAATTTAACGGAAGATACAAGTATTCAGCAGAGTGTAGTGAATGAAGAAGTAGTTCTACAGTCTCCAGCCAATGAGGAATTAGTTTTACAGTCTCCAGCCAATGAGGGAACTTCCCTTTACACCACACCAATCGGAGAGATCATCAGACAGACTGAACGCCAACTTAGGGAAACAGGCGTGTCTTCTGAGATGGTGGTGAGACCAAAAACTTCTAC